>NW_026895871.1:0-182686 GCF_033153095.1 Gastrolobium bilobum | reverse complement strand
GAAACAAAACCAAGAACTCTTCTTCAAGGCCACCAACGAAAACACCAATGGAGGCAAGCTATGCGCCCAATGTGTGAAGGAGGAGGCTAGGTCAAGGTGTTTAGAAGAGTGAATATTCAGCAAGAATAGACACAAAAGTGGCGCATGGTTTTCTTTGAAAAAGGCTAGGTTATTTCGAAACTCTCTTAAGAAAAACCTCAAAAGGAACCCACAAGGAGATGAGAGAATGAGTTAAAAAATCTAATTTTCTTCACTCAAATAAAGCCCTATATATAGCGCACACTAGGGGGATGAGTGGAGTTGTTGCAAAATTCAAATCTTGTCAACAACCTCCTCTCACATCCTCATGATATCAAGTGAATATCTCAACAAGAATCTGACTCAACAACCATCATATGGCCAGCCATATGGTGCGCCCCACTTGGCCTCATAACAGTCCAGATACATTGAACAGTTGCATTCAAACTTGAACCAACTGTCTCACTTATTCTCTCAACAAACCAAATCTGACTGGAGCTCATTTGGTTGATCCTATGACCATCATCAGATACCTAAATCAGCGCCCCATATCCTCACTAGAAGATTCTCAAAGATCTCCTCTTGATATTTGGGATTTGTTCCAACAAGATCTTATCTTATCCTTTTGTTATGAAACAACTTTTCATAGCCAATTCAAATTCGAATTCAAACATTTGAATTCAAACGTTCAAATATTTAAATTTTAAATTCAAATTCAAATTCCAAATTCAAATTCAAATTTCAAATTCAAAATTCAAATTCAAATTTCAAAATTTCAAATTTCAAATTTCAAATTCAAAATTCAAAATTTGAATTTCAAAATTCAAATTCAAAATTCAAATTTCAAAATTCAAATTTCAAATTTCAAATTCAAAATTCAAAATTTAAACATTTGATAATTAATTTAACTAATTAAATTAATTAGTAATGTCTTGGACCATCCAAGCCCATTAACTAACCATGCGCCCTTTTTTCCTTTTGGTGGGCTTCCAAACTTCTTCTTGGGCTAACAACAATTATTAGGCCCAATACCTTTAATGCTATATTGTCATGACAATAAGGTGTTAGTGTGTGACTCATTAAGCCCAACATAGCCACTGACATAAATGGGCTTGGGCCCAATAAGCCCACAACCCATCTAATGACAACACAGAGCACTAGCAATGCTTTGTTGCCCCAGAGCTAGTTAGGTTAATGACATAATCATCCTATTACACATATTTGGTTGCCGTATGTATTTCCTTTCGTCTCGGTTACCTTCCCATAAAACCTAGGGTAAGGAAATGTATCAACCCTTGCGGTTTAGGGTAAGCTTTATTCGAAATAGGGAATCTTCAATTTACTGAATCTAAAGGCAGATCATCTCATGATCTCTTTTACTATGCATAGATTCCCGAGTCCCTGTAAATGTCATCCCGATTTCTCTGGTTTACAGATAACCTAATCTCTCACAGAGATCTGACGAATTCCTACAGCTTATCACCCTAGCCCTGTGCTCTTTCAGGACAAGCCCAACAGTATACCTATGAGTCTCCATGTTTCAGGCAGACGAGGTATACAGTCAAAGCATGTCTTCTAGAACACAGTCTAGGTAATAACTTCTGGTCTAAGAAAAGACATACCCAAATATAAAGAGACTACTCTAATGATACTCTCTGTGAGATTTCCTCATAGTCTCTTTTGTGGGTCTGTTCAGTGCGAGCTATACCGTTATAGATCCACCCACCACTTTAGCTAAGACATCTCCATATCTGTAGCTCATGAGGTCTTTACCTTGCATCCGAATACAAGTAGATAAGTCGTGCTAGTCTTACCCGAGATCACTGATCCCCATTCTCAGTGTCTCTAGACTAGGAACATAAAATTAGGAATGAACATCCAATATCCTTGAATCCTCATGATCGTGATCTCATCACAGATACTCAAGAGATACCTATTTTATTCCAAGGGGTTTATCCAGTTAACAGTAATATCGAGACAAAATATGAAACAGGATAAAGAATGCTTTTATTTATTTGCGACAATACAAAGGTCTACATCTATGTCCTTATTTAATCATAAGATTGTCTCTAGGACACCCAAATACTAACAAGCTCCCACTTGGCCTAGAGCCAATCAGACCTAATTCGTATACCCAAAGCCTCATAATGACTATCATGTTTTCTCTGAGAAACAGCCTTTGTCAGAGAATCGGCCAGGTTATCATCTGTGGGAACATAATCCATCTTTACATCCATTCTATCAATGATTTCTCTAATCAGGTGATATCTGCGGAGCACGTGCTTAGATCTTTGATGAGACCTAGGTTCCTTTGACTGCGCAATGGCTCCAGTGTTGTCGCACAGCAACTGTATGGGCTCATCCACGCTTGGAACCACCCTAAGTTCAGATATGAACTTCTTGATCCACACGGCCTCCTTAGCCGCTTCTGAAGCAGCTATATATTCAGCTTCTGTTGTTGAATCTGTTGTTGTCTCCTGCTTGGAACTTTTCCAAGATACTGCCCCACCATTTAAGGTGAATACGAACCATGACTGTGACTTGCAGTCATCTTTGTCACTCTGAAAGCTGGCATCAGTGAACCCTTTCACTGTTAGCTCATCAACCCCACCATAGACCAGAAACACATCCTTAGTTCTTCTTAAGTACTTAAGGATGGTCTTGACTGCCGTCCAGTAACCCTCTCCAGGGTCTGACTGGTATCTGCTCGTAATGCTTAAAGCATATGAGACATCTGGTCTCGTACATATCATGGCATACATGATGGATCCCATAGCCGAAGCGTATGGAATTCCACTCATGCGATCCTTCTCAGCCTGTGACTTAGGACACATGGCCTTTGAAAGATGTACCCCATGACTGACGGGAAGAAAACCCCTTTTCGACCCTTCCATGCTAAACCTCTTTAGCATCTTGTCAATATACGTGGATTGAGATAAACCCAGCAGCCTGTTTGATCTATCTCTATAGATTTTTATACCAAGTATCAAGGCCGCCTCTCCCAAATCCTTCATGGTGAAGCTTTTTGAAAGCCACTCTTTCGTCGTTTGTAATGTGGGGATGTCATTTCCTATTAACAATATGTCATCTACATAAAGTACTAGAAAGACGACATTACTCCCACTAACCTTCTTGTAAACACAAGGTTCATCCTCGTTCTTGATAAAACCGTTACTCTTAACGACTTCATCAAAACGAATATTCCAACTCCTTGATGCTTGCTTTAGCCCATATATCGACCTTTGAAGTTTGCATACCATATGCTCCTGATCTTTGATTTCAAAGCCTTCAGGTTGTGTCATGTGCACATCCTCCTTCAAGAACCCATTCAAGAAGGCGGTCTTGACATCCATTTGCCAAATTTCATAGTCGTGATATGCCGCTATTGCAAGCATGATCCTAATAGATTTGATCATGGCAACAGGTGAGAAAGTCTCATCATAGTCAACTCCTTGTCTTTGACGATACCCTTTCGCAACCAACCTAGCTTTGTAGGTCTGAACGTTGCCATCTGCATCAGTCTTTCTTTTAAAGACCCATTTGTTACCAATAGGAACTATTCCTTGCGGTTTAGGAACCAAGGTCCATACCTTGTTTTGATACATCGAATCCATTTCAGATTCCATGGCTTCAAGCCATCTAGAAGAGTCAACATCCTTGACTGCCTCTTCGTAGTTACTTGGTTCATCATCCTCGACGGTTTGCTGATTCTCAGTCACAAACCCATACCTCTCAGGTGGATGGATGCCCCTCGTTGACCTACGGAGTTGTGTGTTTACTTCTCCATTGGAGAACGTCGCCTGTGGAGCAGACTTGGGTTCCTCAATATGTTCATGTGGTTCTTGAACTTCTTCAAGATTAATCTTACTCCTACTAGCTCCTTGAGAGATCAAATCCTTCTCAAGGAACTCAGCATTCTTTGACACAAACACTTTGTGTTCATCCATGGAGTAAAAGTAGTATCCCTTAGTACCTTTGGGATACCTCACAAATAGACATTCAGTACTCTTAGCACTAAGCTTGTCTGATGCCAACGCTTTGACGTAAGCCGGCGATCCCCATACCCTAAGGTAACTCAGGTTGGGTCTCTTACCATTCCATATCTCATATGGTGTGGTCTGAACAGATTTAGACAGTACCCTATTTAGAAGGTATGCCGATGTGTCTAGGGCATATCCCCAAAACGATTTTGGAAGTTGAGTCTCATTCATCATAGACCTGACTATGTCTAACAAGGTCTTGTTTCTCCTTTCGGAGACACCATTTTGGTGTGGTGTGTAAGGTGCAATAAATTGCGAGAGAATTCCAGTTTCTCTCAGATAATCCTGAAACTCATGGCTTAGATTTTCACCACCACGATCTGATCGTAATGTCTTAATCATTTTGCCACGTTGTTTCTCTACTTCATTCCTAAACTCCTTGAACTTTTCAAAGGCTTCGGATTTATATCTCATTAGGTTCACGTACCCAAATCTTGATTTGTCATCTGTAAAGGTAATGAAATAGGAGTATCCTCCTCTAGCCTCTATAGACATTGGCCCACAAACATCAGTGTGAATGAGTTCTAATAACTCACTAGCCCTATGACTCTTAAGCCCCTTGGGCTTGTGACAAGTCATTTTTCCAGCTAGACAAGATTCACATTGTCCATAGGATTCCAAATCCATGGAATCTAGGTATCCATTTGCATGCATCCTAGACAATCTTGTTTCGTTTATGTGCCCTAGTCTACAATGCCAAAGATAAGATTGATTATCTATCCTAGGTCGTTTCACAGCTACATTGAGCACTTCAGTTCCCATTTCCAGAACATACAATCCATTTATTAATGAAGCAGTACCATAAACAATATCATTCAAAATGATAGAAAATGTACCATTCTTAATACTAAAAACCATCTTGTTCTAAACAAGAAATAGAAATAATGTTTCTAGAAATGTTCGGAGCATAAAGACAATTATTCAAATGCAGTAAAAGGCCCGCAGGCAAAATAAGGTCGGCATCTCCAACAGAATGTTATTAATGCCATGATCAAATTAATAACATTGAAAATGCTTTCAGCCCCACTAAGCATTAATTGACATTGAAAATTGCATTGATGACATTGACTAAATTCTGTAACAGCCCGTTGTACACCGTTAACATTAATTATGATATTAAGCGCAGTCACAATCACAACAGTTCATTTATAAAAATGCGAGTAAACTTTTTCCGTTTATTACACGAACGTTTAAAACAATAAAAGGCGTAATAAATAAAAGTTGTGACCGTAACTGTAAAATCTTTACGGAATAATTATTTAAACTACTTTTATATCTTATTTTGCACCTCTCAAGTCACTAAGGGGTTCCCATAAACCCACTTAGCATAAATCTCACTTTTACGTTTTATACCCTTCCGAACATGGTTCGGTCTTTATTTTTCTTCGGACAAACTGCGTGATGTGTGCTCCTCATCTTTTAGTATGTTATTCAAATACCTTTCTAGGAAGCTATCATACGAGTCCTAAAGTTCTCGTTTGCTCCATATATCGTCGTTTGAAGTTGGACAAGCAAATCTACCAGCCAACCCCAAAACGGCTCCAAACATCCTTTGCTAAAACAATTACTGCAGAAAATCCACTTGTCCAATTTCTCTCAAATTTTTATATAACAATACTAGACACCTCAATATTCAATTTGATATATTATACACCTAATTTGACCAAGAAACGAAGCAGGAATAATTTTCCCAAAACCGGTCCAGAACTGCCACATGTGCAGTAAGCAAATGGGCAGTCTGTGTTCTCTGCCTTCTACAGGCCGACTTCCAACCCATATTTTTACCACATTTTACCACAAGATAGAGGACATCTCAACCTTCAAAATGGTGTATGGAACGTCCCTATCGGACCTCTGTCGAGGGAGATATGATCTCTAAAAGTTCGTCTAAAATCTGCCAATTTCTAAAAAATTCGCCATAGTTTCCTTTGTTTTTCCAACAATCCCCAAATTTGCAAAATGTTCTAAGACCTCAAATTGTACCTACTAATCATAGGGTGGCACACACAAGGACCAGCAATGCCTTGGGGCTCTTACAACCCTTCACAGTTTATATAAATTTACTCAATTCATATCATGTTGCTCACTTTATTAATACTTAACATATTTCAATCACCAATGTCCATTTGCATGCATTTTCTAAACATACACATAATCATAATCCTAAAATAGGCCTATTGCCCTTTCATCATATTACATCAAGTAATCATGTACATATTACAATTCCAAAAGAATATTACACTTACAACCCATGATCTTTAAATACAACAAAATGCATAAACCTCAAAATGACATGTAACTAGACTCAGGCAAAATGACATGAACAAATATGACGATATATCTCATCCTAAATTCCATATGCAATGTTCATGCCCTAAGTCTAGCCTAGGCCCAATGGCCACCTAAATGCAAAATGAATAATCCTCCAGCTAATCATCTTACGAGCTTCTTGCCCGCCGCTCCGGCACCACCGCTACCTCCTGAAATAATGCCCCCAAGACGGGGTGAGATATACGAATATATCTCAGTAACCCAGAGGTTCTGGAGAATAATCCGCCCAATGGTTCACTTCTATGCATATAAATAACATACAATAACATCTTGAAAAATGGGATAAAGCAAGGGATTTAGTGAATAGGGGATCATAGGAATACAGAATACGACGAAGCTGGAATGGTCGATGCCAATACCACGCAACGTCCAGCCTATTGGCTCGGCATATCAGCCTACGGGTCTCAACCAAGGCATTTTCCCAGAACATCTAACCAAGGCACCCTCCATCCATATACACCCGAGACTTCCTAGTGTGCTCCTATCCGGATCACACACCACGACCCTAGGTCAACTGTAACTCCCTCTCGGAGACCTATCCAGTGGAAGTTCGTAACGCCCGAAGGCAAACTGTCTACTGGCCAGAGACTCGGTACATCCAGTGTACCACTAACATACATAATAAATGCATGAACATGTTATCCTACATTACTTACATACACTTCCTACCGTCACCCTCAACGGGAATGGTGGAACACACAAGGGGATCAAGCCCCAGTTCTAAGAGGTTACCTGTATAATCCTCTCCACTTAGTTCCAAAGTAATATATTCTCTGAGCTCGTTTCACCACAGAAATGCCTACACAGAGGACATTCCCAATCAATTTCCATTTATACAAACGCATGCAAGTTACAATTCTACAAGCATGGTTCCAATTACTCACCTTAATCCCACTTGGTCCGGGACCAAGGGAAATCCACCGAACTCACGGTTCGGGGTTCAAATCTACATACGGCAACCTACAACAACCATGTATGAATCATCAACACATGGCAATTCTATCAAAATACGAAAACGTCAAAAATCCTCCCCCACCCAAGGTAGGTTTGGCCCTATTAGTGTTAATTTGCAATTTATTTTTCTAAATTTTCTTTCTCATTTTCTTAGGCATCCTTAGGTTACCAAAAGGTCATATCAAGTGCCACTTTTCATTTTGAATCATTCAAACATCGTTTTGCCTAATATTTTGCTCTACGTTCTATTACTCCACTCAACACTATCAATTATTTTTCCATTTGTTTTCCAACCTTCCAACCACCACACAAACCTTCTAATTACCTTCCAATACACAACACATCATTCAAATAATTTTACAACATCTATTCCTCTTCTTTCCTCACATGGCTGAATTCAACATAAGCCAAGCCCAAGGGATTTTCAATCAACTTTAACTATTCTACACCTCATACAATCCCGTTATAACATCATTCAATCATACAACAATCCAATTACGCATTCCTAACACAATTCCAAAACATAAAATCATGGCATCAACCCAAAAATTTTCTAAGTTAAAACTCATTTTTCATCAATAATTTTTATTGCATTTATGGCTCCTACACATCATTCTAAGACATATTCATCTACAAATATTTTCCATTTGAGCTCTCTAACAACACAAATCATCAAAACATAGCTTAGGGTTCATGAAAATCAAACTCATCAATCAACCATCAAAAGGTGAAGAAACTTACTCACAATTACGTCACAATGCTCCTCCTAGCACTCCACAAGCAATGGCTTAAGAAATCAACCCCAAAATCACAAATTCCCCAAGAAATTCGTGGATGTATATGCCTCTTTTCTCACAATAGAGAGGGTTTCAAGGGAAACTAATCGGTGGAACGGGTTCGGGTGGTGGTTTCCATCAAATTTGCTCACAAACTTTGGTTGATTTGGTGGTGTATAAAGAAAGTTAGAAGAGATTAAAAATTTGAAGACCCCCCCCCCCCCATTTCCATGGAGAAGCTCGGCCTTAGGAGAGAGAAGAAGAAGAAATGAAGATGAATAGTCCACTTGGACAAGTGGCTTAAGAGGTATAAGTGAGGTGGGCCCCACCGCCACCTTACGCGATTTCAAACTAATTCGAATTTCCCTTCGATTCCACCAAACGTTCATAAATTCACAACCTATTTAGAAACTCTAATTTTTAACATTAACCACTGTCCTTTAATTACCCTTGATCAGATGAATCCGGAGTTTTCTGATCGTTCGGAGAAAATATTGTTTTAAGCTGTTGCGCGCACCGTAGGCACGCTTCTCCAAACTTACTAATTTCAATCAATTTTCATCATAAATCATATTTCCTAGTCCTATATACCATTTATAACTTGTATTCAAAACCTAGAGCTCAAAACTCAATCGGCACGTTTTACGGTACAATCGTACCGCTGTATTTTTAGCCGGTAAAAACACTATTCACTAAATTTTCTGAAACTTGCCTAACCACTCAATTTTTCATTCAGAATCCATTTCCAGGGTTATTTTTATCATTCGAGACCTTCTACTCAATCTTAATCTTCCTAGGGTTGCGTGTTGGCTAATTACCGTTTTGCCCTTCCTTTGTAATTTGACCTAATTTTCAGGATTTGCGCTAATCCTTCCCTTTAATCCATGTTTAATACTTAATACATGCTTTATAAATGTGAGGTGTTATATGCAAAAATTTGGAGAGAGAAGAAGAGGTTCAAATGTCTTTAAGGGACAAGGATTGCCACATAGGCACAAAATGACAAAAAGTCATTTAAACTCATCATTTAACACCCTAATCTCCAATTAATTCATGAACTATCCATAAATCCAAAAATTTAACATTCACCAAGGTTCTTTAATTATACTTGATCAGATGAATCCGGAGTTTTCCGGTCGTTCGGAGAAATCACAGTTTTAAGTTGTTATGCACACTTCCCCAAAAACTCTAATTTCAATAAATGTCCATAAGAAATCATAATTCCTAGTCCTATATACCATTTATAACTTATTTCCAAACCTAGAGCTCAAAATTCATTCGGCACACTTTACGGTGCAACTGTACCGCGATATTTTTATCCGGTAAAATCACTATTCATCATTTTTCCAGAAACTTGCCTTACCACTCAATTTTTTGTTCTCAATCCATTTCCAGGGTTATTTTCTCCATTTGAGACCTTCTACTCAAATTTATTTTCCTAAGGTTACGTGTTTGTCAAATTACTGTTTTACCCTTTTTATGTATTTTGACCCAAAACTCAGGATTTTCACTAATCCTACCCCTTAATCCGTATTTTACATATAATTATATGATTTAGAAATATGAGGTGTTATATTCATCCCTCTTTTTTGAAATTTTGTCCGCAAAATTAAATCATACATGTCCGCTAACTCAAGATACAACCAGAGAATCTCATCCTCCGCTCTCAATTAGCCTCCTCAGGTGTACGTCCTCACCATTGTACTCTCATCACAGACATGACCTTGTTTCACAGTATCCATCATTTCCCAATCCATCACAAACACTTGCCAATCCCGGTGATATGACTTTTTAGCTCACTGTATTTTAAATTTTCCATAGGCCAAGGCCATACCTTAGGTTGCACTTTCACTGTTTTATAGGCAATAATATATCTATGTTACAGGTTCGTCTGCCTAACCTCACTTCATTTTCCTTTTTATCTATTTCTCTGACCCAAAGCCATTCACAACAACCTCAAACAGTTTCCAAGTATATTTATCGGTCATTTCCTGAACATTTTAACTCACACTTTCTTTAGTAGTTCAATCCTTTCGCTGCTAATACTATTTCAATAATACACCAGGATACCAATCCTTTCCACTAATAATATTAATCTTACAATTTCGTTGATGCCTTAGCCTTTCTACAAGTATATACCTTCTAATTTCAATGGTACTCTAAGTACCCAATAACCCCAACTCACAGGGAAATTAATATTTATATATTATTTACTTTACTTTATCACATGTCTCCACATCTTTTGAGATAATTGTTGTGACTCGGCAAGTGCACCGGTCGTAAAGTAATAAAATGTACTGAGTACGAGATCGTTCCCACGAGGATCAGAATTTCAAGCACTAGTTCTCTAATTGCGTTTTAGTTGGACAATCAAATGTTTGGTTTGAGAGAATGGTGAATTTAGATGAAGAGAATTGTTGTTCAAAGAAATTAAAATTAAAAACAATTAAGAACATGCAATTATGAAATTTCAGAAAAAGAATGAGTGAAGATGATGTTTGATTAAGATTTAAAAAAAAATGTAGTTAAGGTTTCGACTTCCCCCAATATCCTTAATATGTTATGAATTAAATAGCCAAGAATCTGTTTCTTAATATATTGCCAATCAATTATTTCTAAGTTAATTAGGGCTCAATTCATTGTTACCCTAAATCTATGTAATCTTGAAAGAACTCTAGTTCCCTGATTATTCCCCAAGAAAACATGCATTAAGATCAAGAATTACAAGATTGCATAAATACCCTATGTCTATTCCTATTCCTATTCCTAGATTACAAGGATTATGATAAATTATCAAGTCAAGGTTCATGCACCAACATCCCTATTGTCATACAATTCCCCAAAATCATTCTATAAGGAACAAACTCATAGAAAGCATTAAAAACAGATAATTTATTCAATTATAAAAAGAACAAGATTCGGAGACAATTTAATTCATAAACATAAATATTCAATTGGGTTCCATCTACCCTTAACTACATAAAAGACTACTCTAGCATACTGAATTGAAAATAAATAATAAAGAAAAGAGAACCCTAAGCCTCCATTGGTGTGATGTTGACTTGGTTTCTCAGTGTTCCAGCGCTCCGCAACAGGATTCCTCCTTCAAGCTTGGTGTAATGCTCTGGAATTGTGAATTGGTGAATTGGTCTTGACCCCAAGCTCTTTATTTATAGCTTTTTGGGGTTGTATCCATCATTAAATATCCTAATGAATCCATATCAGATTTGTATTTGATTTCATCTTTGTTTCCTTTTTGCATGTAATATCTTGGAGATTTGGTTGATGAATTAAAGCTTCAAATCTTTGTTGTATCTTCCTCATATCTTCCCATTGTTGTTATATCTTTAATTCAATCAAGGTTGATGTGTTTCCTTTTTATATCTTCATGGAATCTGTTGCATATCTTGATTAAATCTTTCCTAGAGTTGGCTTGACCGTGTATGGACGTTTTGGCGCTCAAGAGCACGCCAAAACGTCCACCTAGTGCATTGCTTTCTGCCTCAGCACGTTTTGGCGTCCAGTAGCACGCCAAAACGTGCTCTTCGAAGAGTTTTGGATGTTTTCTGGGCGTTTTGGCGTGCTGTTGTTCGCCAAAATGTTCTCCTCTAGGGGCAATGGTGTTTTTCTTCCTTTTGTGCGTTTAAACGTGATTTATGGACGCCAAAACGTCCTCCTTCAACTGGTACACACTTGAAATCTTGCTTTTTTGTGACTTCAACTCAACTTGATGTATTCTTTTGGTTCCAAAATGCCATAATATGTGTCAAAAACCCTTGTAAATCAGTATTACGACAACATGTTAGCAAGATATTCAATTATTGTGACTTTACAGTATAAAACCCTAATTCCCATGCAATTCATGATATATATCAAACATAATTAAGCCTAAAAACATGGTAAACCAAGGGTTTATCAATAATCACAACTGTATTTTCTCTTAGTGATACAGGAACTAACAACCCTCATAATAGTTTACATCTTCGGTCAGCCATATAAGGCCTTCAACCACAAATCCATTCATGAAACTTTCCATCTATAACGTCATATCAATAATTTTCACCTATTGTTCATCTATCTATCAACTTAGCCATCTCCAAGCCTAAACACAAAATCCATCAATGACTTCCGAATCAAAGACCTCACGCCTAAGATTTTCACCAAGTAACCATTTTTACTTATCATTCAATGTCAATGTTGTAAATTAAACCTATGTTTCACTCATTTATACCTCAATTTCGCAATCATCGACATTTGATTATGGATGTCCATCTCAATATACTCTACCATATTTCTTGCATATAAGTCCCATCACACTGGGATTTTCCAACATAACTATTTAATCACCTGGAAATAATTTCATCCTTAAACCAATTTCTAAAATTCTATCTGTATATTGTATCTTCAAAGGATATATTTCTCCCACAAGCACGTACAACATATTGTACTGTAAGTCACTCCATCGAGCTATCAACCTTTCTTTAGTCAACACAATTTAAGTTACCGATCATTATTAGTCATCCTTACTTGACCCCATCACGACTAACTTCTTATGTAAGGCCATCAGGCCACCATCTTAACTCCACATTTCTTCACCCATAGTCTTCCTAGCATAATATTTACTCAATTTATTAGTATTAATAAGTTGCTAACCTTTCCTATAGGGCAAGAATCCCCAATAAACTTCACAATTTCTATGAAACCCAAAATCCATGTCACCACTCTTGGTGCGCACACACACACACGAGTGGTCGAAATCACACCACAAAATACCTTCTCATGATGCCTCACATATTATATATCCAATTTGATATATTACTGTTCACTTAAAAGTACCTTATATCACATCTTCTGTTCGTCACACGGCACAATCCCCGTTGTGCAGTAACATAAGGCATCTCATCCTTACTAGCAGTCACATCAATGCAGAATACTTCCTTGTATCTAAGTTCTTAGAAGATAACAATAGTCTCCGGTAACATAATCCGCGCAGAGATAACAAGAGTCTCTGGGAACATAATTCGCACAGAGATAACAAAAGTCTCCGGGAACATACTCCGCACAGAGATAACAAGAGCCTCCGGGAACATAATCCGCACAGAGATAGCCATACACTCTGGGAACATAAGCCGTACAGAGATAGTAATATCAAGTCATATAATGTGCACCCAGTGCATAGGGGAATTCATATTTATAATATATCAGTATAGAACGGCAAAACGTGTACCCAGTACACTCTATATTAAACATGGACCCAGTCCATTTGGTGTCTGCAGCATATCCGCATATAATGTAACAGCCCGTTGTACACCAGTATTGTTAACATTAATTATGATATTAAGCGCAGTTACAATCACAGCAATTCCTTTATTGAAAATGCGAGTAAACTTTTTCCATTTATTATGTGAGCATTTAAAATCGTAAAAAGCGTAATAAGTAAAAGCTGTGATCATAACTGTAAACTCTTGCAGAATACTTGTTTAAACTATTTTTATATCTCATTTTACTTAATACAAGACACTAAGAGGTTCCCATAAACCCACTTAGCTAATTTCTCAATTTTACAATTTTTACCTATCCGAACATGGTTCGGTCTTTATTTTTCTGCGGACAAACCGAATTCTACAAGCCTCCCATCTTTTTATATGTTATTCTAAACTCAATTAAATTTCTAGGAAGCTATCACACGAGTTATTTCGATCTTGTTTGCTCCGGATATCGCCGTTTGAAGTTGGACAAGCAAAGCTGCGAGCCAACCCCAAAACAGCTCCAAACATCCCTCACTCCACGAATTACTGAAGAAAATACACTCAACCAATTTCTCTCAAATTTTTATACAACAAACTAGACACATCAATATTTAATTTGACATATCATACACTTAATTTTACTGAGAAACGAAGTAGAAATAAATTTCCCAAAACCGGTCCAGAACTGCCACAAGTGGAGTTAGTAATTGGGAAGTCTTCACTCTCTTCCTTCTCTAGGACGGATTTCAACCCATAATTCTATCAAATTTTACCACAAGATAGAAGACATCTCAAGATTCAAAATGGCGTATGGAACGTCCCTATAGGACCTCTGTGGAGTGAGATATGATCTCCCGAAGTTTTCCTAAATTCTACCAATTCTACAAAAAATTCGCCAGAGCTTTCTTTGTTTTTACAAAAATCCCAAAGTTTGCAAATGCTTTCTAATACCTCAAATGTACCTAATAACCAATGGGTGACATACACAAGGACCAACAATGCCTTGGGGCACTTACAACCCAACTCAGTTTATAGTTATTACACAATTCATACCGTATTGCTCACTTTATTAATCCTTGACTTATTTCAATCACCAATGTCCATTTACATGCATTTTCTAAACATACACATAATCATAATCCTAAAATAGGCCTAAAGCCCTTCCATCATATTACATTAAGTATTCATTGTACAATTACAACATCTCAATTACGTATTACAACTTACAAATTCATAACTTTAAATTACAACTTGAAACATAAAGCTTAAAATGACATATACAACATGTACCTAGACTTAGGAAAAATAGCATAAACAAATATGACATGAAACTCATCCTACATACATATGGCATGTTCATGCCCTAAGTCGATCCTAGGCCCAATGGCCATCAAAATGCAAAAAGTAGAAATGCTCTCCAACACTCATCCTACGGGCCTCTTTCCCTCCGCTCATGTGCCACTGCTACCTCCTGAAATAAAGCCCCCAAGACGGGATGAGATATACGAATATATCTCAGTAACCCAGAGGTTCTGGAGAAAACTCCGCCCAATGGCTCACTTCGATGCATATAAATAATATACAATAACATCTTTAAAAGTGGGATATAGCAAGGGATTTAGAGAAACTGGGAGAATATAGGGATACAAAATACGACGAAGCTGGAATGGTAGCTACCAATACCACGCGACGCCCTGCCTAATGGCTCGGCATATAAGCCTACGGGTCTCATCCAAGGCGTGCTCCAAGAACATCCAACCAAGGTACCCCTCCCATCCGCATACACCCGAGACTTCCTAGTGTGCTTCTATCCGGATCACACACCACGACCCTGGGTCAACTTGAACTCCCTCTCGGAGACCTATCCAGTGGAAGTCCGAAACGCCCGAAGGCAAAAATTGTCTACTGGCCAGAGACTCGGTACATCTAGTGTACCAATAACATACATAATAAATGCATGATCATGTTATTCTACACTACTCATATACATTTCCTACCATCACCCTCAACGGGTATGGTGGAACACACAAGGGGAACAAGCCCCAGTACCAAGAGGTTACCTTTATAAGTTCCTCCACTTAGCTCCACAGAAGTATACTCTCTGAGCTCGTTACTCAACAGAATGCCTACACAGAGGACATTCCTAATTACTGAAAACTCATACGAACACATGCCAGTTAACAATTGTACAAGCATGATTCAATCACTTACCTCAATCCCAGTTGGTCTAAAACCAAGGGCAATCCACCGACTCACGGTTCGGGGTTCAAATCGATGTATGGCAACCTACAACAACCATGTACGACTCGTCAGTACACGACAATTCTATCAAAATGCGAAAAACATCAAAAACCTCCCCTGCACCCTTGTAGGTTCGGCCAAAGTAGTGCAATTTTGAGATTTATTTTTCTAAATTTTCTTTCTCATTTTCCTAAGCACCCTTAGGTTGCCAAAAGGCCATATCAAGTGTCGTTTCTCATTTTACGTCTTTTAAACGTCGTTTGGCTTAATATTTCACTCTAGGATCCTTTATGACTCTCAACACCATTTATTATTTTTCATTGATTCTCCAACCTTCCAACCACCACACAACCCATCTAAATACCATTTAACACATGATACATCATCCAAGCAATACCAACAACATCAAATTCCCTAAATGGCCGAATTGTCACTTATGCCATTCCAAAGGATTTTCATTCAATTTTAACCACTCTACACTTCATACAATCTCATTATATCAACATATAATCATAGAACAACTCATCAATTGTAACATCCCATATAATTAGGAAAAATATATGAATTGCTATGAGGAATATGGAAGCATGTGTTAAATTCGAATTATATGAGTAATGCATATCTTGCTTGCGAATTATATAGCTATTTGCCCTAGAATGGAATTAAATTAAGTTAGGGAATTATTTGAACTGCAATGATAGGTGAGTACCTATTTAGGCATGTGAAACCCTTATTAAAAATATATGAAGAATTTAATTGTAATATATAGAATGATTAATAATAGTAAAAGACATGGGAACTTATAAATTAGTGGGCTGGTTCATAAGTAGTTGACCATTGGATTTTATATTTTGGACCCAAACCTTTGGATTGGCCCGCGGCCCTAAGGACCTTAAGGAGTGGTTTAAATCAGCCCAAAGCTTTTCTCCATCTTAACTAATCTTTACTTAGCCCAAGAGAATCATGATCCAATCCCCATTGGCCAAAATGCACCACTTGGAAAAACCCCATCCTTATTGCCCCTCCACATGTGCGCATGGGACATAACAAAAATTCTGATCTTTGCTAGCCTTTGTGAACTTACAAGTCAGCCACATTGCCTCCTCATGCAACCAATGAGGTGAGAGCAATCCAATTGCATGTTGTTCCATTGGCCTAGAATCCTAACAAGGCAAACTCTCTCACCCTTAGACCTAGTCATGCACATGGAATGGATGAAAGAAATCTGATTTCTTGTGAAGTTATCCAAGCTAAAACAGCCTTGTGTGCCATGCACCCAATAGGACCAAAAAGAATTCTGCACTTGTGTCATTGTGGTTCAGCACTCAAACTCCTTATCCCTCCATTCCTTGTGCGTACATTAGGGGGGAGATAGCTGATCATTCTTTGCAAAATAAAACACAACATTCCCCTTGAGCGTACGCAATATTGAGAGGAGACTAAGAAAGACCACAAACTTTATCCTACCCTTTCCTCCTTCACCTTGAAACCATGAACTTCTTAGATAGAAAGCAAGGCACCTGAACATATTTTCTCCTTCCTCTTAACCGAAAACATACTTAGGAGAGAAAACCAAGAAAGTGTTCTTCATCCTCACTTCCTTCAAGTCGTGAACTACATGTGCAGGGAGAAAAGTACCTAAGCATTCATCTCCACCTCTCCCTTGTCGGCCGAACCTCACCCTTTAACAAGGTAAGGTGTTCATCTTCCCTTTTGTCTCTACACGCCCACCCGATTTTGATGGAACCATTCCTCTGTTTGCATGTAGCAATAATATGGAATTTTGGAGCATAGGAAGCTGACTGTGTGCTCCTCACTTGGTGAGTGTTTTCCATTGGTAAATTTGGGAGTTGTAGTGTGTGGAAGAGGTAAAAACCAAACCCTTAACCCCCTCCTTGTCACCACTGTTTCGATCTCTATGCATGACCTAGGAAGAATATTATTTTGGTGCTTCACTTCCCTTAATTCTACCTATCCTAACAGCCCTAGGATTTGAGGCATGCAAGCTAGTATTGTTTGTTTTGAGCTTAGGAAATATCTTACTATTCTTTGAACTAACTAAATTAATTAGGCTTTGCATGTATTAAACTTAGTGGGTCAGCATGTTGTTAGGTCCTCCTTAAAGTACCCATGGCCTTGTAGAGTTAAAATTGTGAATAAATGTCATGAGTTTTTATATGTGAAAATCGAATTGATATCCATAGGGAACTTGGAATTTTATTGCTATTAACAAGTGGATAAATTATTGGAAGTCAGAAATTGTTGGAATAATAAGCATGGCGAAACCGTATAGATATGCATGTGGGAACCTAGGGAAAACCTTGGGTATTGTTGCTGTACAAATTTTATAAATATAGATGAAGTCAGAAAATTTACTCCCTTAGCAGAAGTATAAAAACTGAAACTGAACAAGTTGTGAACCTTGGATTTCTTCACCGTAAGCTAGGTGATAATTTATTTTGAAACCAGGAAATTTTGTAGAAAAAGGACTATGTTTGTGACACTGTAACATCCCGAGCGCTGACGAGGGCGAGGAGTGATCGCCGGTCCGAAAGGGCACAAACAAGGAGCGGCTCCTGCCAGGCTTCTAGGGACGGGGGTACATGAATGAATCGAATTAACACCCGAAAGAGAGGAATTTCAGAGACTGTGCTGGTATAGGACGGTACATTTGGGAATAGCTTATAAGAATTAATTGGTACTACCTATACTAACAAGATGCATCTACTTTTCGGTAGCCCGGAACGGAAGAACTCCATAGTTAAGCGTGCTTGACTTGGAGCAATTCTGGGATGGGTGACCTCCTGGGAAGTTTTCCCGGGAAATGTGTGAGTGAGGACAAAGCACGCTGAAAAGTCTCGTGTTAGTGTGTGGGGACAGTCGTTGATCCTTGCAAGTTGCCAGGCGTTACAAGTGGTATCAGAGCAGGGCCTCTCTTCCAGTACGGTGTGGTTCGAGGACGAACCAGGCGGAAGCTGGTGGGCATGTAACATCCTGGGCGCTGACGAGGGCGGGGAGTGATCGTTGGTGCGAATGGGCATGGTGCGAAAGGGCACAAACAAGGAGCGGCTCCTGCCAAGCTTCTAGGGACTGGGGTACATCAATGAATCGAATCAACACCCGAAAGAGAGGGATTCTAGATACTGTGCAGGTAGGGACAATACAGTTGGGAATAGCTTATAAGAATTAATTGGAACTACCTATACTAACAAGATGCAACTACTTTTCGGTAGCCCGAAACGGAAGATCTCCATAGCTAAGCGTGCTTGACTTGGAGCAATTCTGGGATAGGTAACCTCCTGAGAAGTTTTCCCGAGAAGTGTGCGAGTGAGGACAAAGCACGCTGAAAAGTATCATGTTAGTGTGTGGGGACTGTCGTTGATCCTTGCAAGTTGCCGGGCGTTACAAGAATAGTGTGACACCCTCGCCTGTACGCGTCCAAGGGAGTTGTCTGCTAAGCGGATTAGAGTCGAATTGTTAACGAGTAGAAATCTTGTTCAGTAAAAACGTTTTCATATTACCATTTATAAGAGCTTGCCTAGAAAACAGACTTTGAAAAAGTGAAAATCGCAAAAATATTTTTAAAAGGCTTTCGCTGCGCAACTCTAATTTTCCTAAAAACAGCTTGTCTTTCAAAAATCATGTAAATTCGAAATCAACAGATGAAAAAAATATTCCTTGATATATAGAAACTATACATCTGGGGCTTCGCATACATATAAATTATACCCAAATAGGAGATGAATAGCCCCACGAAACAGAACCCGTAAAGTACTCAAAAATTCATTGTATTTCTCCAAAGACATCCTAGCTTGTAAAAATCATAATAAGTTGGGATTTCATAATTTCATTGTATAGTTTATATAATCTGAAAGTACACAACTGGGGCTTTACATCCATATTAAATATACCTCAATCGGAGATCTGTAGGCCCAGAACGACAACTCGCAAGGTGCTGGCAAAACTGTTCATAACTCAGCAATTAATAAAACGTTCAGAAATTTTTTTCACAAAACGTTTTCAGAATTTTTCAAAAGTAATAACTGATCATAAAAGTCTTAAAACAGCAGCTAAATCATAGTTCCAACTTTCATCCAAGTTCTCGAAATATCAAAATAATACAGTCATCCATCAAATAAATAGTCAACAGTAGACAATCCAAACAGCAGCAATTAACAACAGTATCCATATAATCACGTCCTGATATGCTCTTACGCTTTCCTGCAATTTTAAAAAAATTGCAGCCCCAAAGGGGTGAGAAAAATCCCAGTAGTGTGATAGCAAAACCAATAATGCAACAGTATTAAACTAGGTACAAAATTATAAAACAGTCACATCAACATTTCATTTTCTGTTAACATATCGTAGTGCGTATATAACGCTATCATTACGCTCATAGCACCTTCGTGCGTGTACTAACATTTCATAGTGCGTATATAACGCCATCATTATGCTCATAGCACCGTCGTGCGCGTACATACACAGTGGATATTCCATAATGGATCCCTTAAAGGTGAATTCCAACTGCGGCCTATGCGGACGGAAGCCAAGTGTCCCATACCCTGGTACCGAAGGGATGCCTATATGATGCGTGCTCAATCGTATGCATATTTATATAAATATTCTAATCCATGAACAGCATGAAATTCGTGCATGTATGCCATAATATGCTTCACACACAAACAAGAAACAAATGAATTATGAGGTGTATATGCATGACTAGATCATCATCATAATAGCATATCTTTCATGTACCTTCCGTACTATCATTATCATAATAGCATATCTTTCATGTACTTTCTGTACCAAGCTGCCACATAACAATTACTTCTCATTCATGATTTTCCATCTTGTCACATTCATAGGCAGCATACATATAGCATATAACATCACATTAATCCAAGGCACATGTGAGAAACAATTCACAATTCTATACGCTAGTTGATAGTCACATTAGGTAATAACACCAAACACTTACCTTGCGTCCAAGCAATAATCAACAGTACCAAAATTCAGCTCACTCAATAAGAGTTACGTTACATGCGGAACAAGTCAGAATTTGTTTCTTTTTATTCCTATAATTTATCCATATTTCTCATGTTGCTAGTTCTTATTCTGTAATCAGTTTTTCACAGCTTCTACACTATATTAATTTCTGACTTGAGGTAGTACACCAGTTTGTTAACAGCGAAACAATACAAGTTTCCTCATGCATTATGTAACACCGTCTCTTGTATGAATCCAAGATAGTTGTTTGCTAAGCGGAATTAGATTTTTTGACGCCGTTTTAAATAGGGAAAAATCATTTTGATGTTGCTAATTAAAACTTATACTTGAAATTGGGTTCCTTACAAAATTAGAGTACGCCTTCAGAATTTCTTAACTTGCTAAAAATATAATTTTTCCTGGCAGACCTTGCTGTCTTTAAAAATTCGTATAAAATCAATTTTTCAAAAGTATTTTGTAACGTTTATATAATCAAAAACTAGACACGCGGGGCTTCGTGTGCATATAAAATAATAGTAAATCAGAGGTCGTTTTCCCTTTGTAACGCAACTCGCAAAGTGCTCGCAAAGCTGTTTAAAAATCAGCATGTAACAATACGTCAAAATTTATTTTCGCAAAATGTTTCTAAAATTTATTTCCAAGTACTTGCTGATCCTAAAAGTCTTAAAGCAGTAATAAAATCATAGTTCAACAGTCAATCCAAACTTCTCAAAATAATACAGTCATCCATCAAATAAAACAGCTACAGCAGCAAGTCCAAACAAGAGAATTTAGCAGCAAATATCCAAATAATCCATGTCCTCATATGCTTTTGAGTCCTCCTGCCATTTTATAAAAATAGCAGCCCCATAGGGGTGAGAAAAATCTCAGTAGTGTGATAGCAAAACCAATAATGCAACAATATTAAACTAGGCACAAATCGTAAACAGTCACCTCAACATTTCATTTTCCGTTAACATATCATAGTGCGCATATAACGCCATCATTACGCTCATAGAACCTTCGTGCGCGTACTAACATTTCATAGTGCGTATATAATGCCATATTCATCATAATGCGTATATAACGCCTTTCATTGCGCTCATAGCACCATCGTGCGCGCACCATCACAGTGGATATTCCATAATGGCTCCCATAAAGGTGAATTCCAACTGCGGACCTATGCGGACTGAAGCCAAGTGTCCCCTTCCCTGGTACCGAGGTATGCCTATATGATGCGTGCTCAATCGTATGCATATTTATATAGATATTATTACTAGCCAAAGCAACATGAAATTTATGCACGTATGCCAAGCTATGCTGTCACACACAAAACAGAAAAATAGATGCGGTATGATGTAAAGTGCATGCTTATATCATCATCATCATCATAACATATACTTCATGTACTTTTGATGCCATACTGGGACGCCATCATTTCTTTTCATAAATGAGTTACCATCATAACATTTCCATAGACAGAATAGTTTCATCATGAATAGCAGGATAATCATTAGGGACATGTGAGCAACAATTCACAACTTCATACACTAGTTAATAATCACATTAGGTAATACCACCTAACACATAACTCGAGTCTTTAGCATTTTTAATCAAAAACAGCCCCCAAGTCCATTCGGCATCCTTGAGGTTTATGAACCTATTCAAAATACCAAACAGGTTTTCTTTACTTCCATTTATTTACAAAACACAAGATTCCATTCAGAATTTATACTTCCCGTCCTAAGTTCATTTTCTGATTTACTTTAATTTCTTATAGGCTTAGCCAGGGACAAACCAAAAGTTTCTATACACAACATGCACGGTTTTTAGACCCTCCTTTAGTACATTTATTTTTGGTCAACAAAGCACTACTAACTTGACCTAGGCATAAGCTAATAGACCATTTACATGCTGCCCAAAATTACCAACACCCCAAGGCTCGGTTTCAATTCCGATTTCAAGTTCTTGTACTAATTATTTTTCTGTTTTGACTTTTATTCTACCAACTGTTAGGAGTGGTAAAATCCCAAGGTTTCTAATACATTCATATTCGGTTTGTATAGTCATCACCTAGGGCCTAAACTTTTTAATTTCCTAACATGTTCGACATTATATGGCAAGGTCACTTAATTCATTAGCATTCTGCCTTCACAAGTATAACACATGCAACACTCCATTAATCTTTCTAATTCATAAAACAGTTCAACAAGATTAAATGGGCTAATTCCAAGTTCATAATATCCAGCCTTGGATTTAAAGGCCTCTACTCCTAAGGTGCACTGTAAGGTCTCAAAAGCATGCTGTATATATAATTTTAATACATGAAAAACCGTATTAATTTTTGTTAATCAAGGGGCAGCCCAACAATATAAAAACTATTTCCCAAGCTCACAAGGATAAGCATTTCGGTTTTAAGACCATCATCTAAAGTTCTCTATTATTTATTTTATTTCATTATTCTTTCTCTAACAAAACAGTGCCCATGTCCCTTATGCGTGATCCATTTTGTTTTCAGCATGCTATCCACTTCTATCTACTCTCATACAAGGTTATTTATTTATTTTGCTAACTCAAGGCAGTTCCAATTTTTATCTTGCACCACAACACAAGCTCACAACTTAATTAACAAAACTTACATTCACCAAGTCCCATACGGTTAAAGGTGTGCTTCTTTTTAAAAATAAAAGCTTAGGAACATAGACTAATTGCAATCAGATTACTTTCAAGTAAAACTCATCTATACAGCACCTAATTAGCATAATATCCAATCCTCATGATTCTACACATTTATCATCAAATAAATCACAGTTTACTATTACAAAATCGGTACTTGTTGAAGAATTAAGCTTTCGATCATTTAATAATTTGGGTACCAGGAATGAATCAGTTCCATGCAAGATATAAAACTCATATTATTACGGTGCTCCACAATAAAATATAGCATGATTTCATAAGAATTCATCATCAAAATATTATATGTAACTCAACCTTTTAGCACATGATCTAACCAAAACAGAATTTTGTCCAATATTGCACATAACATGAATACCTCATTCCCAAAGCAGAATTTAAAATCTATGAACCATTTCCATTTATCAAAGCCTATCTACTTAATTTGGACATGAACTAATAAGTAAGTTAATATGCTGCCTACATGGATAAAAACACCAGCAAGCTCAACGTTCATACTATCCCAAAAGACAATCCCTAATTCCAATAATAATTACCTTTCAAGTTCCCAACTCAGATTCTGATTTCAAGTACCCAACAGTTCAACGCTGCAAGGTCCAGCAGAAATGGAACAAGAGAAATTCACCAATTAACACTCTCCAATCTAACCCAACTGCATGCAAGAGTGGTGCGACTTCCTCACATCAGAACCATGTTCCAACAAGGGAAAAGCTTAGTCCAAATCGGTCTAAGGAAGAGAGGACAGGAAACAACAAAAATAAACTTTCATCTCCTTGAAGGAGACATACCGTTGAACACAGAAGGAGAAGAAAAGGGCGGTTTCAGGTTGCAGTCTCCTTGGTTCTGCATTCGGCCAACTAATGGGGAAAAGGCAGAGGCTCACATGTTGATTTATCTCATGGAGCTCACGATTTTAGTGGGGTAAATGAGTGGATGAGAGGAGGGGAACACTGATTAAGTTTTGGTGTTCATCTAGAGAGGCTTACGGTCAAGAGAATTTGACAGAGATGTGTGATGAATGTTCAAATTTGCTTCTGAATTAAAAGACTAGGCATTCAGCCCATTTATTCCCTTAGCCTTGTGCACATGGAGAGTGGACTTGACTTGGTTTAGGACACAAACAAATAACCTGATTGTTTGTTCTTCACTTAGGAAGTATGAAAAGAAGGATAAGGATGACTACAAGTGGACATGTGTCACTACTTAACCAATAATATTACATGCAAAGGGATTACCTCCACCTTATTGGCTGCATGGGGTGGCAAATTTTATTACTTAGGACACTAGTACTAGTAACTAAAATTTTCCTTTCCTTTACTTCTATGCTCAACGCATAACAAGGCTAGGTGTCTAGTATCATTTTCCTAATGAGTCACTCATTTCATGTAATATATATATATATATATACATTTTAATTATACATTTATTAATGTATGTAATTTCATATACCCACAATTTAATAATTAGAGTTCCTACCTATATGGTAATTAAATGCCATATTATCCCTTTTTAACTAGTATCTTGAATCTTTTAAAATCCACACCTACACTCACTTATATTGTCAACACAAAATAATTTTCCTAACTTACATAAATTCCACTCCATACACACGTCTAATTCGAATTTCAAGCATGCTACACACCCCTAGTTTCAAGTTATGTAATTTCCCAAATTTTGCGGGGTGTTACACATTACCATTCGGTTTTAAAGTTCATATAATAGACACATTTTCTGTCATAGAGTTAATTCACCAGTTGTCCTTAATTGACAAAAATCTAAGTTACTTACACATGCATGCAAATTCGGTTTTCAACATTATAAAAAGGCTAAGGATGTTTATTCATATTTTCAACGTTACATGGCCTTTGGTGCGCTAAAGAGAGGCTCAACACATGTTGTCCACTTATCCATAATTCATGCAAGGCTGCATAATTCTTTTATTCTAATTAAAAGGGACAGTCCAACAATTTAAAGGCTATAACCAAATTTTCTGGCTTCTCATTAATTTATAATTTCATTAACAGCAACTAAATCCAACATTCCAACTCACACAGGTTCGGTTTCTTACCAATTAAAAGTGTTCAAGGAATTTCTGGTTTACATAATCAATTCCCCTAGGTTCTGTGTGCGCTAAAGAGGGGGGTCTAAAGCATTCTGTTTATTTTTTTTCAGTACGTGCGCAGCCTGACTAATTTTTCTAAACTGACAACGGTAACAGAATTAAAATGGTTCATAATTCAAGCTTTACAACATTCATTTATATTAGACTTGTATGCCTTAGCATCACCGCTGTACAGAGAGCATAAATAGCGGGATATGGATGACAAGTTTGACTTAAGTTACTGCACCAATCTTGACAGCAGTGAGAGTCCCAAGTTTTCAAAAACAACTCTTGGAGCGTGCAGATGTTAGGTCCAATTCGGTCTAAATAAGTAGAAGCAAGAAAATTAAGAATGACAACAAACTAACTTCCTATTCTCACATGCAGCCGTACAGGGTAGGAGAACAAAATAAGAAATCGATTGTGGTTACCTTTTGTCTATACATCGAGTGGTCCCAAACTATCAAGAAGCAGACCCTTACTTTTTCCTAAGCTCCAAGAGCTTGAATCCAGTTGCATGCAAGAGGAAAGGGAAGTCCTTCCACGGCTGGTCAAGGGCATGCAGTGGAGCGAAAGAAAACCAAGGTTAAACAGATTCGATTACGAAGGGAGAACAAAACAGAAGGGTAAGCGTCTTACCACTTTTGTTTGTTGGTGTGCAGCCGAAACGAAGAGAGGAAGCAGGAGAGTATTGAAGGTGCCTCACCTCCTTGCTCCTACTTACACGGCCTGGTAAGAATGAGAGAATAAGATAGAAATTTGGGGTGAGGGCTCTAGCCTTAGTGGTTCACTGTTTAATGGAGAAAAGGGAAGGATACAAATCTTGTTTGTGTTCTGTTCTAAGTACCTACGGCCTAGAGAGGATGAGAACAGCACCAATTATATGTGTGATTAAAGCATAAAGGAAAGCTGACCAGTTTCAATGTATGAAGAAATAATTCCTTGGTTAGGAGAAAGGCTGGGCCGAAAATAAGAAGAGAGAGTCCAAGTGTCCTATGCTTGTGCAGGTGGCGGACTTGTAATTGAAAATGATGAGGAGTATGTGTCACACATGCAAGGAAAATGAGGACCTATGTGGCGGTCATGCAAGGGTTGGAGGGATAAGGTTGGACAAGTGTCAACTCTTGGCCAATCAAGGCTAGGCATGGAGATTTGTTTAGTGATAAGCTAAATGTTATGAGTAGGAAAATATAGGGCTGGCTTGATCCCCTTGGGATACAAAATTTGGGCCGTGGCCCAAGGGAACTTTGGACCCTAATTAACTTAACCATATAGTTTCATGTAGTTCACAAATATTATCTAGGATTTCATCGTATGTTGTACCTTACATATTCCTAGCCTATATATGCTTCGATTTTTAATTTAAGACGAGCACCCACAACCACCATGACATAATAAACAGCTTCTGAATGAGTCACCTATCTCATATAATACATTAATAATTATTATTTTAAGAAAGGTTCCTTTATCACATAAAATATATACCTATTAATTATTAATTCGTGTTCCCATTAGGTAGTAATTAAAATTCCTACCTGTATTATAATTAATTGTAATTCTACCCCTTTTTACTAATGTCATGAATTTTTTAAAATATTCACATAACAGCAAAATAATTTTCCTACTTAAATTAATCCCATTCTACCCAAATTTAATTCGAAGTTTAAATCATGCTTCATACTCCTAATTGCAAGTTATGGAATTTTATAATCTTGCGGGATGTTACAGACACCCTCCCTTGTACGCGTCCAAGGAACTTGTCTGCTAAGCGGATTAGAGTCGCAACAGAATTGATTTAAATACTGAAGACGCATTTTCAAGTAGATAATTAAACTCTTAAGTTGAAATCTGGTTGCTTACAAAAATCAGGGTGGAATTTTACACAATACATTGTTTGCTGAAATAATAATTTTCCTGAAAAGCCTGTCTGTCTCACAAAAATCATGATAAATCTAGCTTTCAGAATTTCATTGTAAAGTTTATATAATCTGAAACTAGACATGTGGGGCTTCGCGTGCATATAAATTATAGGCGAATCGGAGGTCTGTAGCCTCACTAAATATGACTCGCAAAGTGCTCGCCAAATCTGTTTATAAATCAGCACTTAAAACGTTCAAAAATCATTTTTCGCAAAACAAGACTAGAATCTCCTAATTTACTAGTTGGCCATAAAATCTTAAAAGTAACAATTTAAAACATGTTTCAACAGTAGTCCACTCTTCCCAAAATATTACATCAAATTATCCAGATATTGGATCAGCTCAGGGGTGCTTGCGTTTATTCTAAGATTGATCTCCGGTCCGGATACCATCAGATTTGGGTGAAGCCGGAGGATGTCCCTAAGACCACTTTTCGTTTGAGATACGGTCATTTTGAGTATTTGGTGATTCTGTTTGGAATCACCAATGCACCTGTTGTGTTCATGGATTACATGAACAAGATTTTCCAGCCGTACCTGGATCAGTTTGTGATCGTCTTCATTGACGATATTTTGATTTACTCCAAGACGGTGGAGGAGCATGTGGAGCATTTGAGAACTGTTATGCAAGTGCTGAAGGAGAAGAAGCTGTATGCGAAGCCTTCCAAGAGTGAGTTTTGGCTCAAGTCTGGGAAGTTTCTTGGGCATGTTATTTCTGCTGAAGGAGTTACAGTGGATCCGAACAAGATCGAGGCCGTACTGGATTGGGAGAGGGCCAAGACAGTTACGGAAGTGAGGAGCTTTCTGGGTTTGGCAGGTTACTATCGAAGGTTCATCAAGGGTTTCTCCATGATGGTTCTCCCTTTGACTCGCCTTACTCGGAAGGAGACTCCATTTGTCTGGACTCACGAGTGTGAGGAATGCTTTCAGGAGTTGAAGGAGAGACTAACTACTGCTCTTGTGTTGGTCCTTCCTGATCCTGCGCTCGAGATTGAGCTTTACACCGACGCCTCCGGGAAGGGGCTAGGTTGTGTGTTGATGTAGTTGGGCAAAGTGATTGCCTATGCTTCGAGGCAGCTAAAACCTCATGAGGAGAGCTACCCTACTCATGACTTGGAGTTGGCTGCTATTGTGTTTGCTTTCAAGATTTGGAGGCATTATCTTTTCGGTTTGAAGTTTGTGGTGTTCAGTGACTACAAGAGTTTGAAGTACCTGTTCGACTAGAAGGAGTTGAAAATGAGGCAGAGGAGATGGATGGAGTTCATAAAGGATTACGACTTTGAGTTGAAGTACCATCCTGGCAAGGCCAATGTGGTAGCTGATGCTTTGAGCCGAAAACCTGGGAGCTCATCCAGTTTGTTACTTGGTAACTTTGATGTGATTGAGAAGTTCTGAAACCTGGCAGTGACCGCTCCGTGTGGGAGTGCACTTCTAGAGATGGAAGCAGCAGATGTTGTGAATGAGCTGTTAGAAAAGATTAAAGAGGCACAAGTTCAGATAGAGTGTCTAGATTATGTGAAGAACCAAGACAGTGTATCTTGGAATGATGATGGACTTCTTTTGTTTCAACAAAGGATTGTGGTTCCTCGAGGTCCGTTGACCGATGAGGTTATGGTAGAGGCCCATAAGGGCCAGTTTTCTATCCACCCTGGTGCTACTAAGATGTACCAAGACCTGAAGAAGAACTTCTGGTGGCCGGTCATGAAGAAAGATGTTGATGTCTTTGTGTCCAAGTGTTTGGTTTGCTAGAAGGTGAAGATTGAACATCAGAGACCGTCTGGTGAACTTCAACCTCTTGAAGTACCACAATGGAAGTGGGAAGGTATTTCCATGGACTTCGTGGTGGGATTGCCGAAGACTCAGGCGGGTTGTGACTCTATCTGGGTCATTGTGGACAGACTGACGAAGTCTGCCCATTTTCTTCCAGTGAAGGTGAGCTTCACTATAGAGCAGTTGGCCAAGCTTTATGTTCGCGAGATTGTGAGGCTTCACGGGGTGCCCGAGAGTATCATAAGTGATAGGGACCCGAAGTTCACATCTCGGTTCTGGGAGGCGCTGCAAGAGGCTTTTGGTAGGCAGTTGAGATTGAGTACCGCCTATCACCCTCAGACTGATGGACAAACTGAGAGGACCATCCAGACCTTAGAGGACATGTTGCGAGCTTGCATGTTGGAGCAGGGCTCGGCATGGGATAGGTACCTTCCGTTGGTTGAATTTTCTTACAACAATAGCTTTCATGCTAGCCTGGGCATGGCACCCTACGAAGCACTGTATGGTAGGAGGCGTCTTACTCCTACTTGTTGGTCTGACGTTGGGGACAAGGAGCTTTTTGGCTTGGACTTTGTCCAAGATACCACCCAGCAGATCCAGATGATCCGTGAAAAGTTGAAGCAGGCGCAGATTCGCCATAAGAGCTACTATGATGTCAAGCATCTTCCACTGGAGTTCAGTGAGGGTGAGCACGTGTTTGTGAGACTTTCACTTGTCACCGATGTTGGTCGGGCACTCGGAGTGAGGAAGCTGAGCCCGCGTTATATTGGGTCGTACCAGATTCTTGGTAGAGTAGGACCTGTTGCCTACTGGCTTGCCTTGCCTCCGAACTTGGCCAACATCCACGACGTGTTTCACGTGTCTCAGCTTCGGAAGTACATAGCAGATCCGTCGCACGTGGTGCAACCTGATGTCGTGGGGGTTCAGGAAAACCTAAAGACTCCCGTCGGACCACTCAAGATTCTCGAGCGTGGCGAGAAGCAGCTGAGGAGCAAGATCATTCCGATGGTCAAAGTGCAATGGTCTGGAAGAACTCCTGAGGAGTATACTTGGGAGCGTGAGGACGAGCTTCTCCGGCAGTACCCCGAGTTTCGAGATAGGTATGTTTTCTGATTTTGAGGACAAAATCCTAAAAAGGTGGGGTGAATGTAAGAACCCGCCCCGTTAATTAAGGAAATTAGGTAATTAATTATGTTAAATTAGGAGATGATTCCTTAATTGACCTTAATAATTCTTAAGAGGCTTTAATAATTATGATAAGTGATTAAGAATGCTGAAAGTCATTTTTTGGAAGAAAAGTGCAGATACCGATTCTGCTAGTCGGTATAAATGCGTACCGAAAAAGTATCCCGGAAAATTATAATAAGTGCATGATAATTACTAGAATAATATGTAGGACTTGTAAAACGAGTTTAAAGTCAAAATAATAAGAACTTGTGCCAGAAACTGAATATGATAAGCGCATACCAGAAAGGTGCTCCGAAAATTATAAGAAAAATATGATAATTCTTGTAAAATTGAGTAGGTTAAGAATCCTGAGTTTGGGATTTAAAATGCTAAGCGTATCAATTAAAGTTAATACTGTGTGTTTTATTTTAAAGTGGCCTATATAAGGCCATGGCACACATTTCTAGGTCAGAAATTTTGCCTCCTACGTTGATTTTCTGAAGAGCTGCTTCCACCCTCTCTTCCTTGGTCACCTTTGCATGAGACACCTCCAAGCCACCTCGTGTCTTTGATTTCTTCACACTTTCTCTTTGTAAACACCTTGGGTGAGTGGGAAATACCTTGGTGAGTGTGTTGTGAGCTCCATTTCTGAGTTGGTGGGTTGTCTTGAGTGCTTTTGGGTGCTGACTTTGGGAGTTGGTGTGTTGAGCCATTGTAGTGGCATTTTGGGCTTCAAGAAGCTTTCCTTGTTAAGAAAGATCCTTGCTTGAGTGGTATTTTCGTGTGCCTTGAAGGTCAGACTTGTAGAGGAAGTGTAGTGAGCTCCAAGAGCCATTCTTGCTCTGTTTTGAGCTTTGGTAAGTGCCACCAACCTTGACCATGAGTTTTTATGGCTTAAAGGTGGTGTCTTGGTATGTTTAATGAGTTAAACAAGTAACCAACAGTTGTATGAACCTTAATGTGCCTAAAAATGCATGCTTTAACGTGTGTAGGAGTTAAAAATGGAACCTTGGAAGGATATATCTTCGCGAAATGCAGAAACTGCATTCTGTCGCGAAATATCCGGATATTTTCTCGTGAAATATCCGGATATTGATATTCGGATATGTGTATCCGAATATTGTTATCCGAATATGGGAATCTGGATATTCGGATATTGACAAAGAGATATCCGGATATTGGATATCCGGATATGCCCCGAGGAATATCTGGATATTCTGGGATTTCGAGTAACAGTAGTTGTGCTGTGAGGACAGTAGGCTATTGGGGGTTTGTGGACCCTAGAGTGATGAAGTTGAACTTCTGTAATTAATGAACTAAGTCAGAATCATGTGATTAAGGGCTTGTGGCTTTGTTAGAAGCCTTAAGCCGTAAAACGTAAAGGAAAGGCATTGTCTTAATATTGTATGCTTGCAGTGCATGTTTATTGATATATTATTGGTCCATAACAGATTGTGAATCTGCTGTGTTTGGACTTTGAGATTGTGGACTCTTGGCTTGGATAGCTAGCTTGCAAGGTAAGCTTTCGTGTCCTTGGTTTAGCCATGTTGTGGTTCTACCATGTCCCATGGGGGTATGGTTATATGCATGCTGTGTTACATGCTTTTGATGTTTTGGAAATGCTATTGAGTTGTTATATGCTAGTGCCCTTATGATATGCATGTGGTGTTCCACCTATACGGTAAGCCTGAGTATGTAGTACATACAATATGGTGAGACTGTGGGTGAGGTGCAAACGGTGTTCCTTGTACTACATGTAGGTGATAGATGTATTCCTGCATTTCTCTGGCCAGTAGAATAGTTTAAACACACATGGCATGAATATCTGTTGCACTGCATAGTTTTGGAACTGATATTGATATAAATGCTTTTAGAACTTATATTGCACATGTAAGTGAGCTTGGGGTGGAAGATCCTTGAGGACCCCTAGTCTTACTGAGATTTCTAGTTTAGAGATCTCACCCCACGTTTGGGGAATGCTTATTTCAGGATCAGGTAATGTTGTGGTTGAGGCCCCAGGCGGCAGGAGGCCGGAGCTGAGTTAGATATTGATGATATTATATGTTGACTTGTTGGATGCTGTATATGCATGCTGCTTTTATGCTTTGAGCTTCATTTTATGTTTATGATTATTTTGTTGAGACGCTGTTGAGTTGGTGAGCATGGGGATTGTCCATGCCACTTAGACTGGGTTATGTCTTGTTTTATTTGGAGTTGTATTAATGTATCAGGATATTGTCCGGATTAAGTGATGTAATGTCGTGACTTAGATACTCACTTTATATTTATATATTGAGGTATTTCAGTAGATGTCTTATTGCAATTTACGTACATGCGATATTTTATGAAATTGATTAAGTAATCAACTTGGCTAAGTATAATGACGTCATAATTGGAAAAGAAAAAAGATATTCCGCATTTTTAATTAAGCGCAACTCAATACGATAGTATGATAACATTACCGGGTATACACGAGGTGTTACACAATTCATGTTACAAGTGTGGTCAGCCAGGACATTTTGCTTATGATTGCCCATAGATTTCTAATCAGCCTCCTACTCAGGCTCGGGTGTTCACACTCGATGCAAATGAAGCTCAGAAGTATCCTAATCTGATTCGAGGTAATGTAATTTTGAATGGCTATCCAATATCTATTATTTTTGATTCTGGAGCATCAGGTTCTTTTATGGAAAAGCACACTGCTATGAGAATAGGCATCACCCCAGCTCTGTTACCTTATGAGTTACAAATCAGTACTCCTACTGGAGGATCTTGTACTGCATCAGAAATCTGCAGAGGGGTTATTTTGCAATTTGAAGGAAACACATATACAGTGAACTTAGTGGTTCTACCGGTATTCAATTTTGAGGTGATTATCGGTATGGACTGGTTGACGTAGAACGGAATAACATTGGACTGTCAAGCAGGGAAAGTCATAGTTCCTTCGAAAGATGGTAATTTTCAGCCTTTTGCTACTATTTCTTTATTACAAGTTAGAAAAGAGCTCCTTCGGGGAGCTGAAGGTTATCTGTTGTTGATTGAGTCTGAGACTTCGGTTGACAACCAAATTCAGAATGTTCCTGTTGTTAATGAATTCGAGGAGGTGTTCCCAGATGAAATTCCTCGATTACCTCCTCATCGGGAAATAGAATTTCCCATTGAACTTATTCTTGGAGTTGGACCTATTTCCATTGCTCCGTATCGTATGGCACCTTTGGAACTTCGGGAGCTGAAGAAGCAAATAGAAGAGCTGCTATCAAAAGAATTCATTAGACCCAGTAATTCTCCATGGGGTGCTCCAGCTATTCTTATAAAGAAGAAGGATGGTAGTCTGCGTTTGTGTGTGGATTACCGTCAACTGAACAAAGTGACAGTGAAGAATAAGTATTTGTTTCCTAGAATCGATGATTTGATGGACCAACTGAGAGGTGCCAGAGTCTTTTCCAAAACAGATTTACGTTCGGGATACCATCAAATCCGGGTCAAACCGGAGGACATTCCGAAAACAGCTTTTAGGACTCGATATGGGCACTATGAGTACCAGGTGATTCCGTTCGGACTTACAAATGCTCCGGCGGTATTCATGGATTATATGAACCGCATCTTCCGCCCATTCTTGGATCAATTTGTTATTGTGTTCATCGATGACATCCTGATTTACTCTGCCAATGAGGAATTGCATGCAGAACACTTGAGGATAGTTTTGCAAATCCTTAAGGAGAAACAATTGTATGCAAAATGGTCGAAGTGTGAGTTCTGGCTAAGTGAAGTCCAGTTTCTGGGCCACATAATTTCAGCATATGGCATTGCTATGGATCCCAACAAGGTTGAAGCAGTAATGAGTTGGGAACGACCCAGGATCGTCATTGAAGTGCGGAGTTTCTTGGGTCTGGCAGGCTATTATCGTAGGTTTATCCAGAATTTCTCTCAGTTAGTACAGCCTCTTACTCGTCTCACTCGGAAGGATATGCCTTTTGAGTGGACTGACGCTTGTGAGGAATGTTTCGTGGAGTTAAAAGGTAGACTGACAAGTGCTCCGGTGCTTACTATCCTGGACCCAACTAGAAAGTTTAAAGTATATTGTGATGCATCCTTGAAAGGACTTGGATGTGTGTTGATGCAAGATCGTATGGTAGTAGCTTATGCCTCTCGGCAATTAAAGTCTCATGAGGAGAATTATCCTACTCGTGACCTGAAGTTAGCAGCCATAGTGTTCGCGCTAAAAATCTGGAGACACTATCTGTATGGCTCACAGTTTGATGTCTTCAGCGATCACAAGAGTCTGAAGTACTTGTTCGATCAAAAGGAGTTAAACATGAGGCAGTGACGATGGATGGAATTCTTGAAAGATTACGAGTTTGGACTTAAATACCACCCAGGCAAGGCAAATGTAGTAGCTGACGCCCTGAGTCGGAAGACTCTCCACACTGCAATGTTGATGATGGAAGAACTGAAATTATTTGAGGCTTTTCGAGACATGAATCTGTCTGTTGTCAGAAGAAGGCATATAGTATAAGGTTGGGCAATGTAAAAATAGAGAATGAGTTACTCCGTAGAATCAAGAGGGCTCAAAGGGATGGGGAACTAGTCTATAATTTGGCTGGTGTCCGAGATGTAGTTTGGGATGAGAATAAAAAGTTGAGATTCCAAGGTCAGTTGGTAGTACCGAATGACGAATTGAAGCAGGAAGTTTTGCAGGAAGCAATAAAGGTAATTAATTATGTTCATCCTGGATCCACTAAAATGTATCATGATTTGAAGACTTCGTTTTGGTGGCCGAGTATGAGACGTGATATTGCGGAGTATGTAGCTCGGTGCCTTACATGTCAGAAGGGGAAGTATGAACATCAAAAGCCTTCGGGACTTCTTCAACCTCTGGAGATTCCCGAATAGAAATGGGACAGTATTTCCATGGATTTTGTAGTCGGACTTCCTCGGACGCAGGAAGGATTTGATGCCATCTGGGTAATTGTTGATCGGTTGACGAAATCAGGGTAATTTAAAACAATAATAAAGCGTAATAAATAAAATTTGTGACCGTAACTGAGAAATAATAGCAAAATAATTAAAACAAGTGCCTAAATATCTTATAACACTTCTCTCAAGTCACTAAGGGGTTCTCATAAACCCACTTAACATAATTCACACTTTTACGGTTTTACCTATCCGAACATGGTTCAGTATTTTAATTAATGCAGAAAATCCTCATCTCGCGAACCTATCATCTTTTAGTATGTTATTCTAGACTTAATTATCTTTCTAAAAAGCTATCACACGCTCCAAAAAGTTCTCGTTCGATCCAGATATCACCGTTTGAAGTTGGAGAAGCAAATCTGCCAGCCAATCTCAAACAGGGCTCCAAACAGCCCTCACTCTTTGAACAATTCTGGACAAACCACTCCACCAATTTCTCTCAAATTTTTATGCAGTACACTATACACCTCAAGATTCAATTTTACATATCATGCACCTAATTTTACCAAGAATTGAGGAGGGAATAATTTTCCCAAAAACAGACAGTGACAGCCCCCAAGTGCAGAGGATTTTGGGCAGTCTGTGTTCCACGACTTCTACAGGGCAGCGTGCTACTCCTATTGTTCTCAAATTTTTACACAAGGTAGTTTACATCTCAAGCTTTACAATGCTGTATGGAACGTCTCTATTAGAATTTTGTGGAGGGAGATATTCTCTCTCAAAGTTCTCTCAAAATCCTTTGTTTTTCCAACATATCTCACTTTTAAAAGTGTGTTAATTAGCCTCAAATGGTACCTAATAAACATGGGTGGCACTCAAGGACCAGCAATGCCTTGGTGCTCTTACAACCCTTCACAATTTACATCAAATAGCTTACTTTACAAGTAATCAATTACATTATCAAATATTAAACAATTTTAATCACATTAATTCCTTTGCATGCATTTTTTCGACATAAAACATAAATCATATCCTAGAATAGGCCTATTTCCCTTTCATCATATAGCCTGCTTCAATATTACACAAAGTCTCAATATTACAAATTACAATGCTTCATTACAAATATTACAATGACCTCAAATAAAGCATAACCAATATACGACATAATAACCTCCAAATTAAATATGGTAAATCATCAACTAAACTTAGACAAAATGCGACATGAACAAAGATGGCAATATGAATCCTAGATCACATACAATGTTCATGTCCTAAGTCTAGCCTAGACCAATGGCCACAAAATGCAAAATGAACTCAAGCTACCATGCTCATCCTACGGGCCTCTTGCCCGTCGCTCTCGAGCCACTGCGATTACCTGAAATAAAGTCCCCAAAATGGGGTGAGATATACGAATAGATCTCAGTAACCCAGAGGTTCTGGAGATTATTCCTCCCAATGGCTCACTCAGATGCATATCAACAATATACTACAACATTCAAAACGGGATAAAGCAAGGGATTTAGTGAAGTAGGGAAGCATAGGGAATAAAATACAATGAAGCTGGAATGGTCAATGCCAATACCATGCAACATCCGGCCTATTGGCCTCGGCATATAGCCTACGGGTTCTAATCCAAGGAAGTGTTCCGAGAACATCAACCAAGGCACCCTCCATCCATATACACCTGAGACTTTCCTAGTGTGTTGTGGATTTAGCAAGTGTACTAGTCACACAAGTAATAAAATGATGAGTAAAGATCGTTCCCACGAGGATTTGTGTTCAAGCACTGACTAACCATATATACTTAAGTTGAATCAACCAAAAGATTATTAATTGCATTGATTTCTTGTCACCAGAAATTTAGTTGAATTGCATAAAAACTTGATAAACAAATAAAATGTGACTATAATCTAAACAAGTAGTCAGATGTCAATTTCTCTCAAGCATGAATTTATGGATGAACCAATTTCCATAATGAATCATCTACTATGTGATGTTGATCAACCTTTTTCTTATCATCAAGATGTAATGTCTTACTACCTTGATAGACACATTAATTAGAAACCCCAATGTCTTGGTGATTCCTTTCTTAATACATGCATTAATTACTAAGGTCTTAAGATCTCATCAGAAATCCTAGCATCAATATCTTGACTACTAGAACACTGATGATGAAGTTGTCAAATATAGAAACAATGTAAACATGTCTGTTCTACACTACTCCTTAACATGAAGAATTAATCAAGACAACTTCATACAAATCAAAATATAAATAAACAAGACATCTAATTAACCATTCATAAATTCAAACTTGAGTTCCATTGAATCAGACTACAAAGAACTCTACTCAGACATAATTGAAATATAAACAAAGGAAGAAGAAAGATCAAACTCCATTGTCATGATAGTAAGTCTTCAATCTTCAAGTGCAATTACATAGGAAACTAACTAATACAAGAACTAAGTCCTAAAGAAATTTGGAAGTTCCGAGAGAATGAGGAGTTAGATCAGATCTATGAAAGATCTGATCTGATCTCCCCTCTCCTAGTGTTAGAGATGATAGAATTAGAGATATGAGATATGATAGATGGGATGAAATGTCAGAATGTGAAGGCCCTTGCCTTTTATAGAGTTACAGAATACAACTGAAAACTACCATGGGCGCTAAAACGTTCATTGATGGGCGTTTTAGCGTCCATGTTTGACGGATGCCTAACTGCTTTTAACTGATTCCAACGCTAAAACCTTTTACTTGGACGTTTTAGCGTTCAAGACCAAAGTCTTTTCCCACATCAGAGCGCTAAAATGTTTGATCAGGAGGTTTTAGCGCCCAAGACCAGAAACTTTTCCAGTAGCAGCGCGCTAAAACGTCAGTGTTGGACGTTTTAGCGCTCGGCACCAGCAACTTTTGCCTTCAGTTTGCAGCAGCGCGCTAAAACGTTCTGTGTGGACGTTTTAGCGCTCAACACTTGAGCATTCTCCCTTTCTTCAAAATTTTCTTCTTTCTCTCTGTTGCTTCTTGAGCTTCATTTTCCTACAAGAACAATGTAAATTTTCAACATAAGCTTCAGAACTTGTATTTAGGACTTTCTAGGACATTAACCCTCTTTTCCATCTATTTAATCACATAAATTAAGCTAATTCATGCTTTAAAACCTTATAAACCAAGGGTTTATCATGTGCTTCTCAACGGATGACACTCCATGTCCCTATGTCAACTGGAACTCCCTCATGGAGACCTATCTAGTTGAAGTCCGTAATGCCCGAACTCTAGATTTTCACTAATCCTACCCCTTATTCCATATTTTACATATAATTATATGATTTAGAAATATGAGGTGTTATAGCATGAGTCTATGTGATGTTCCTGTATTGCTTGTTCCTAAGAAAGATGGTTCTTGGAGGATGTGCGTTGACTGTCGTACCATCAACAATATCACTGTAAAGTATAGACATCATATTTCCTAGAATTGATGATATGCTAGATGAGTTTCATGGTGCATGTGTTTTTACTAAAATTGATCTTAGGAGTGAATATCATCAAATCAGAATGAAAGAAGGTGATGAATGGACATCTCATTGCTTGGTTGTATGAATGGTTGGTTATGCCATTTGGTTTAACTAATGCACCCAGCACCTTTATGAGGTTGATGAATCATGTTTTGCGTGCATTCCTTGGAAAATTTATGGTTGTATATTTTGATGACATTCTGATTTATAGCACAAACTTAGCATGTTACGCATTTAAAACTTGTTTTGAATGTTTTGAGGAAGGAGAAGTTGTTTGCTAATGTAAAAAAATGTTCTTTAACCCCCAAGGGTAGCTCAGTTGGCAGCTGAGCTCCCAAGGGATTGCTTGGTGCAGGGATCAAACCCTGCCTCAAGCAGTTTCTTGGAAAATCTTTGGGGGCCAGAGGATAAGCCAAAAAATCTTCGGTTGGGGGATTAGTCTCGTCCTTTCTCCGGTTGCGAAGCTTAGTGCATCCACTGTTACAATGAGGGGCTAGCCCAAACGGGCCGTACCCCGAGGGCATGGTTCCCGGAGAAGGTTGAATGGGGATACCTCCTGGCAATGTACCAAAAAAAAATGTTCTTTTGTACTAACAAGCTTGTGTTCCTTGGTTTTGCTGTTAGTTCTAAAGGGATTGAGGTGGATGAAGAAACGGTAACAACAATTTGAGATTGGCCTAGTCCTACTTGTGTGAATGAAGTTCAAAGTTTTCATGGGCTTACTAATTTTTATAGACGGTTTGTGAAGAACTTTAGTAGCCTAGCAACATCATTGACTGAGATTATTAAGAAAAATGTGGGTTTTAAGTGGGGTGATGAACAAGAAAAGACATTTAATCTGATTAAGGAAAAATTAACCAATGATCATTTTCTTGCTTTGCCTAACTTTACTAATACTTTTGAAATTGAGTATGATGCCTCAGGAATAGGTATTGGAGCTGTTCTAAAGCAAGAAGGACGTCTCATTGCCTTCTTTAGTGAAAAGCTAAGTACTTTACATTACCCTACATATGACAAGTAGTTGTATGTACTGGTCAGGTCTTTGGAAACATGGCAACACTATCATTGGCCAAAGGAGTTTGTGGTTCACACAGATCATGAATCCTTAAAGCATTTGAGGGGCCAACACAAGTTGAACAAGAGACATGCCAAATGGATGGATTCATTTAAACATTTCCTTATGTGATTAAGTACAAGAAGGGTAAGAAAAACGTTGTGGCTGATGAATTATCCCGAAGGTATGCTCTACTTTCCACTTTAACTGCAAGATTGCTTGGATTTGAGTACATTAAGTACTTGTATGTTGATGATCTTGACTTTGGTAATGTATTCAAAGCATCTGAGAAAACTACATTTGGAAAGTTCTTTAGACATGAGGGATACTTGTTTAGAAAGAAACAATTGTGTATGCCTAAAAGTTCATTATGTGAGTAGCTTGTTAAAGAAGCTCATGGGGGAGGTTTGATGGGACATTTTGGAGTGTCTAAAACCTTAGATGTTCTGCATAACATTTTTTTTGGCACCATATGAAACATGATGTGGAGAGAGTTTGTGAGGATGCATTACTTGTAAACAAGCTAAATCTAAAGTTAAGCCTCATGGGTTGTATATTTCTGTGCCTATACCTAATGAACCTTGGGTAGATATATCCATGGGTTGTTGATAGATTTTCAAAAATGGCACATTTCATTTCGTGTCATAAATCCAAGGATGCATCACATATCTCTGACTTGTTTTTCAAAGAAATTGTAAGATTACATGGTATTTCCCAAAAGTATTATTTCTGATCGAGATTGAAAGTTCGTAAGTTATTTTTGGAAAACTTTGTGGGGTAAATTAGGAACAAAACTTTTGTTTTCTACTACTTGTCACCCACAAACAGATGGAAAAACAGAGGTGGTTAATGGGACCTTATCTGCATTGTTGCGTTCTTTGATTCAAAAGAATTTGAAATCATGGGAAGAATGTCTGCCAGATGCTGAATTTGCATATAATAGGACAATCCATTCAACATCTAAGTTTTCACCATTTGAAATTGTGTATGGTTTAATCCATTATCTCCTATGGATTTAACTCCTTTACCAGTAAGTGAACATGTTAACTTAGATGGAAAGAAGAAGGCTGAACTTGTTAACCAGATTCATGAAAAAGCTTAACACATCGAGAGGAAAACTGAACAATATGCCAACTAAGCCAATAAAGGGCGCAAGAAAGTAGTTTTTGAACCCGGAGATTGAGTTTGGCTACATATGAGAAAGGAAAGATTTCCAGTCCAAAGATGTTCCAAACTGCTTCAAAGGGGTGATGGACCATTTCAAGTGATTAAAAGGATAAATGATAATGCCTACAAGCTTGACCTTCCAAGTGAGTACAATGTTAGTGCAACATTTAATCTTTTTGATTTATCTCCTTTTGATGTAGGTGTAGATTTGAGGACAAATTCTTTTGAAGAGGGAGGGAATGATAAGAATAACGAGACAACACCTAGTGATCCATTGCAATTGCCAAATGGGCCAATCACAAGATCAAGGGCCAAGAAGTTTAAAGAAGCTCTTAGTGGGTTGATCCAGTAAATGTGGGCTAATCATGAAGACATCAAGTCCAAATTTATTCATAATCAGAATTTAGTTAATGTCATCAATGCAAGGAAGGTTGAGTGGAATGAGTAACAATTTCCAATGTCAATTAGTGCTTAGAGAGGCTGATAGCATTTTCAATGTTATTAATGTTTAGTGGGATTGATTAACATTTTCAATGCCATTATTATTTAGTGGGCTAATTAGAGTCTTTTTCTTTTTTCAAGTTGTTAACTTTAAATTAGTGTCTTTTCATTTGCTAGTCTTTCCCTATTCTCGGAGGGATGTTCCAAGTATAAATAAGGGAGGATATAACTCTTATAATCAGACTTTGAAGTTATAATATAATAGAGAGGTTTCTTCTCTTTGGTTCTTATCTAGAACTCTAAACTTATTAAGTAGCTTATTCTTGTGGCGTTAAAAACAGACTTATCACTCACCTTCTTTCTTGAGTGTGGCATCTTTATCCTTCTTATACCTTTGGTTCTTATCTTTCATAGATAACGGGTCAATGTTCTTTATTTCTTGTTTTAAATTCCTAATTGTAGAAACGATCCTAACTAAATTGGTCTTGGGTCTCACTATTCTTGGTGAGGTCCATATCAACAGGCTATGGTGCCTAGGTTATCATGTCCTCCCATACTGTCTTCCACGTAATGAAGCACATTCCTCACCTATAAATACCCCCACAAAGATACACATTGTTCTATTATTTCATGAGTTATTACTCCGTTCATTTGGAGAGTCACCATAGCCATTAAACACCTCCCCCACCACCGTTACACAACACATGGGAAGCTTCTCAAGGGCCTTGGTTCATACCCTTGTCATAAAGAGCACCCTATATTAAGATATATCTGGTTCTCTTGATCACCGGACAACTCAACTTCATTATCTGTCCTGATATCTAAGATGATTGTTATGCTACTACTTTGATATCTAATTATTGAATATGTAAAGAAAGTGACATAAGTTATAATTATTCATATGTTACTTTGTGCACAGACAATTGGAGATTCTTGAATGGAGTCTTATAATGAATGATTCGTAAGCTTGGAACAGGGTTAGGAATTTCCTTTTACTTGTTGAATTTCCTTCCTACACGGATCGTTACCAATAATCACCACAAGAACATAATCCATTTGAAAAGTGGTGAAATCTCTTTGAATCTCGAATCATGATAGTACGCTTCTCTATCAGCGAGACAAATTTTGCAGTGTTGTGACAATCACGGCATATTCTGAGATTCTTTATTATAACTAATGGCATATCAGCGCGACTAACCAAAAGTCCATATGCAAGAGCTATCTTCTCACTGTGCTTGTTAATCATATTTGTTTTTACCTCCTCGTCAACGTTATGGAGAACGGATTCGGTTTCAGACACAAAGCCAACCTCTTGAATTTTTCTCATAAGCTCTTCCAGCTTTTTATGTATTTTGTCTGAAATAGGGTGAGAATAATCATCCACCACAAAACGGTGGATTTTATTCCCATGCTCAATAAAACTGCATCCCGGGTTTTTAGTAAGAACTTTAGTCTTCATTAAAGCCCTCACTTTTGATGCATCACTCCACAGACCTGCAGCAGAATATATGTTGGAAAGCATGATATAGTTTCTAGGGTCTGACGGATCTAACGCAATCAAATTCTCTGCAGCTTCCTTCCCCGAATTAATGTTACCATAAATTCTACAAGCACCAAGAAGGGCACCCCAGACTCCAGAATTTGGCTCTAATGGCATGTTCTTAATCAGTTCATGAGCATCATTGAGACGACCACAGCGGCCAAGAAGATCAACCATACATGAATAATGTTCAATTCGGCGTTGAACTCTGTAAACATCGGACATGATTTGGAAGTAGTACTTACCTTCCTTGACAAGCCCGGAGTGGCTACAAGCACTTAATAAATGAGTAAAAGTAACATGATCAGGCTCCATACCTTCCCTTACTGTCCTTTGAAAGAATTCTATTGCTTCTTTTCCACGCCCATGCATGGCATAGCCTGCAAGCATTGCAGTCCAAGCCACTTTATCGGGCTTACTTATCTCGGCAAAGATCTTACGAGAAGCATTAAATCTCCCTAACTTTGAATACGAGTTCAAAAGGGTGGTCAGAATTTTTATATTTTCATTAAGACCACAGGTGAAGATCGCACCATGTATGGCCTCTACCAATCTTCCTAAAGGCAAATTTTCAGAGGCTCGAAGCAAGCTCACCATTGTGGCTTCATCAGGAAGAAGTGCATTCAACCTCATCATATTAAAATATTTAACAGCTTCATTAGGGATTCCATTTTGGGTGCAAACAGCCACCATTGAATTCCACGACACCATATTCTGCTCTGGCATTGCCCAAAACAGCTTGAATGCAGAGTCAACACAGCCAAACTTTCCATACATATTCATCAGAGCATTAACAACCTTCACCTCCAATTCCATACCCGATTTCAGTGTATAACAATGAAGATACTGACCTTCATCCTGGGCTTTCGCAGAAGCACAAGCAGAGATAACAGATATGAGCGTAAGCTCATTCAATTCCAATGCCAGTTCAGATTTCACTGTAGAAAACACACTCATGCAATCACCAAGGTGTGCCCTTTTCGAAAAACCAGATATCAAAGAATTCCAGGAGACAAAATCCTTCTTGGGCATTTCATCAAACAATTTCTGTGCTTCTGGGGTGGAGCCCAAGTTGAGGTAACATGATACCAACTGATCACCGATAAACCCATCCCTGTAATCCAGAGATTTGATCACTCGGGCATGAATGATCCTGCAGCAGGAGACAGAAGATGAAGATTTTAGAGCAATGAGTAGAGTAGACAGAAGAGCGTCACAACGGTACGAAGAAATGGCATGGAATTGAAGAGAGGTTTCAGAGAGAAGGGAACAACACGCAGGAGAAGAATGCAAGCGAGGAGGGAACAAGAATTCGAACTTGCGAGATTTTGGTGGATGTAGTGGTAACATGCCACCAATGAATTTTTCATGGAACCACCTAAACATCTTAGTTTCATGCAAGCCCTTTTAAGTTGGAAAATTTCTTATTAAGCATTTTGAATTGTCCATTAAATTAATGCATGGAATTCAAACGTTGAGCCTGGTAACAGGGGATATATAATGGAGCCTTAAAGGGTCTCCTAATAAGTTCGCGATACAAGATAGAGAAAAAAGAGAAAGGAGATTCAGATAGAAATTACTTATGTTGGTATTCAAAAAAAAAAAAAAAAAAAAATTACTTATGTTCATGAATTTATTTATTTATTTTTTTCATTTTGATACAATGATGTCATTATGACCTCAGGCAAGTTACTCAAAATTTTCATTCCTAGAACGATCCTATTTTCTTAATTACTTAGAATCTGAATCGATCCACATTAACAAGAATAAGGGAATGAATGAAAAAAAATCAGTTAAGTTTCTACACAAAGTGAGTTTAAATATGACATCACCAATCTAACTAACTAATCCTAAACTGAAGGAAAAAGCCCAGTACAAATAAGCCCAATTAACATATAAGCCCAGGCAGTAAATAAAGCTAACTAACTTGAAACATAAAACAGAATGCTAAATCAACACCCCCCTCAAGTTGGAAGGTGAATATCCTTAAACCCCAACTTGTCCATGAAGTCACGAAAATGAGTAGGATGAAGGGCTTTGGTAAACATGTCTGCAAGCTGTTGAGATGAGGCAATAGGTATCAAATGAATCAGTCCTTGTAGAATATGATGGCGTGTAACATGACAGTCAAGCTCTATGTGCTTGCTTCTTTCATGAAAAGAAGGATTATGGGTCAAATGAACTGCAGCATGATTGTCACAATAAAGCATAGCAGGACCAGAAACGGGAACACGAAGATCATGTAAGATATAGGTGAGCCATTGGATCTCACAAGTCAAAGAGGCTAAGGCACGGTATTCTGCTTCAGCGGAGGATCGACTCACAGTGGTTTGCTTCTTGGATTTCCAAGAGATCAAAGAGGTGCCAAGAAAGACACAAAACCCAGTAATAGAGCGACGATTATCAAAGCATGTGCCCAATCAGCATCACTGAAACCAGAAAGTGTAAGAGAGCTACTAGAAGAGAAGAATAACCCCTTGCCAGGAGACCCCTTTAGATATCTGAGTACTCGAATAGCAGCATCAAAATGAGCTATCATTGGGTTAGCCACAAATTGGCTAAGCTGTTGCACAGCAAAAGATATGTCCGGTCGAGTATTAGCAAGATACAATAGACGCCCCACAAGTCTACGATATGATGCAGGATCAGCACAAGGATCACCTTGATTCTGACATAAACGTAGGGTAGGCTCCATTGGTGTGGAGGCAGCCTTGGCCCCAAGCAAACCACTATCGGCAAGCAGTTCTAGAACATATTTCCGTTGATTAACAACAATTCCATGAGGTGACCGAGCTATTTCAAGACCAAGAAAAAATTTCAAAGGTCCTAAGTCTTTGATGCAGAACTATTGATCAAGGTGTTGTTTAACAGAATTGATCTCATCCATATTGTCACCAACCAGGACCATGTCATCAACATATACCAGTAATGCAGTAAAAGTACCATTGCTAACCTTGGTGAATAAGGAGTGATCAGCTGAAGATTGGGTGTATCCAAGGAGCAGAAGTTCAGTGGTGAGACGAGCATTCCACTGACGACTAGCTTGCTTAAGCCCATAGAGTGATTTTTGGAGTTTACATACTTGGTTTGGAGAGGGAGGAGAGACCCCATCTGGAACAGACATGTAAACTTCTTCTAGGAGGTCACCATGGAGAAAAGCGTTGTTAATATCAAGTTGTTCCATGAAAAAGCCACGAGCTGCAGCAACTGCTAATAGCAACCGAATAGTGGTTAGTTTTGCAACAGGGGAGAAGGTTTCAAAATAGTCTACACCTTCCATTTGATTATATCCCTTCGCAACAAGACGTGCCTTGTATCTAGAAATGGAGCCATCTTGATGATGTTTGATTTTGTAGACCCATTTAGAGCCAATTGGACGTTTACCATGAGGTAAATCTACAAAAGTCCAGGTTTGATTTTTGTTTAAAGCATGTATCTCTTCAGCCATGGCAGTAACCCATTCACTAGATTGTGATGCCTGTTTGTATGTGCGAGGTTCAATGAAAGAACTAATGTTGTGACAGAAAGATGAGTGTTCAACTGAACACTTGGTGTAAGAGAGCACTGAAGAAATTGGATGATCAGTAGAAACAACTGAATTGTTGCACAAGTAGTCTTGTAGATGTTTTGGTGGAATGCTTAACCTGTTGGACCTTCGGGGAACAGTAGGAAGTTGAGAGTGATCATCAGATAATATATTTGCAGGCATAGATATAGAAGAATCATCACTACTGTCATTGGTTGATCCATCATGTTGTGGTGTATCACACGGAGTAGGCGCACTATCAGATAAATGATCTGCTGCTGATAATGGCTAATGAGTAAGAGCTGGTGGAGATATAGGAGTGTCTCTACTGCTGCTGTGTGGTGCATCATATGTAACAGAAGACTCAATTACAAATGGTAAGCATTGAATATTACCTGAGTGTTCTGTAGATTGATCAGTTGAAAAAGGAAAGAAACCTTCATGGAAAATCACATTTCTTGAAAGGAAAATCTGCTTAGATAACACATCATACAATATGTATCCTTTTACTCCATCTTTGTGACCTAGATAGAGGCATTTCCTAGCTCTAGCATCAAATTTAAGACGCCCACTGACAGTGGTTGAGGCAAAAGCTAAACACCGAAATACTTTAAGATGAGTAAGTATTGGTGGCTTATTATATAGCAACTCATAGGGAGATTTGTTGTGCAAGACAGGTGAACTAAGCCGATTAATAAGATGTATGGCATGCATAATACAATATGACCACATACTCTTTGGAATATTACTTTGAAAAAGTAAGGCTCTGGCAATATTTAATATATGCTGATGCTTCCTCTCCACTGTTCCATTTTGCTGTGGAGTCAATGCATGTGGTTTGATGGACTATTCCTTTTTGAGCAAAAAACTCATTCATTAAGAATTCTTGCCCATTGTCACTTCGAAAAGTTTTGACAATAATACCAAACTGATTTTCAATGAGTGTAACAAAGGATCTAATGTGATTTCTGGTTTCAGCTTTAGATGTCATAAGTATGCCCCAAGTAAACCGTGTGTGATCATCTACTATAGTCAAAAGGTATCTATGCCCATGAATGGATGGAATCGAGTATGGCCCCCAAATATCAATATGAACTAAATCAAAAGCTGAACTTGAAATACTGGAACTAGTATTGAAAGGTAATTTCTTCTGTTTAGCTAAATGGCATATGTCACATGGATCATCTGTATCTTTACAAGAAATGAAAGGGTGTTGAGCTATCATGGCTCTTATTACAGACTTTGAGCAGTGTCCTAATCGAGAATGCCATATATCAATGGATGAAGACTGCATTGCTACTTTCTTATTCTGAGCAGTATTGCTCCATAGTCCTTCTCCCTTTGTGCCATCAGAATTGCTGCAATGTTGATTGAGGATATAGAGACCTCTCTCTAACTTAGCTGAACCAATCGTTAGCCTGGAAGGTATTTGCTGAATGATACATTGAAGATGCTGGAAAATCACAGTACAATTAGTGTCTTGAATCAATTTATTTATTGAAATCAAATTGACCTTGAATTCTTCAACATATAACACATTTGTCAATGTTAAAGTCTTGGAAAGAATAACAGTTCCAGAATGAAAAGATAACACCTGTTTTCCATTAGGTAGAGTGATAGCTATTGGTTCAATCTTTTGAATGTATGACAAATTGTCCATGGAATGAGTGATGTGATCGGTTGCTCCAGTATCTAAAATCCATTGAATTCTAGATTTACCTGAAGATGAATCAGTGGTCTCAGCATTGAGGACCTTAGCTTCTACCATGTTGCTGATATGAGAGGAACCTTGTTGCACAGATTGTTGTATCATTCCAAGGATGGTTTGATACTGATCCTTTGTGAAGGCTTCTTTAGAATCTGGTTGCAAAGCTGCATGATGGTGTGGAACAGTAGGATCATGATTCTGGTTTACATCAACCACATTGGCCTTGTGTGCTACATTTGGCCTATAATCAAAACTTGGCCTGTAATCAGTATTTCTCTGTTTGAAACCTGGTGGATAGCCATGCTTCTCAAAGCATGTCTCCACCGTATGACTTGTCCTTCCACAATAAGTACACAGTCTATTTGAACCTGTTCTCCCTCGACCAACATAGGATCCACGTCCTCTGCCACGTGCTTGATAAGGTTGTGATCGTCCTCTACCTTGATCAGCAGAATTGTAGAAAGTCTTTGGACCTTCAAAATTAAGAGAGTTACCTTCTAGTTGCAACTGTCTCTCTTGTTGTATGACCATCGAGAAAACTCGATTAATTGATGGCAAAGGATCCATCAACATAACCTGAGACCTTACATGACTGAATCGTTCATTTAATCCTTTAAGGAAGCGAATAGAGTAATCTCTTTCACGAATACTCCTAACCTTCAAAGCAATTGAACAACAAGGTTTAATGCATTTGCATGTTGGTGTTGGCTGTAACGCTTCAAGCTCATCCCATAGGATCTTGAGTCGTGTGTAGTAATCAGAGATGCTACTGTCTCCTTGATGCATCCTATAAATCTCATCCTGTAGATCTGAGATTTTGAAGATATCTGACTGAGAGAACCTCTCTCGGAGGTCGTTCCATACATCTGAGGCTCGATCCATCCATAAGATCGACTGTGAAATAGATTGAGTTATGGAGTGATGTAACCATGACAGCACCATGGTGTTACATCGTTCCCATGCAGCGAAATAAGGATCAGAAGGATCTGGAACAGAGATAGTTCCATTGACAAAAGAGAGTTTATTCTTCGATATTAAAGCCATTTTCATAGATCTGGCCCAATTGTGGTAGTTCTTTCCATCCATGAGTGAAGATACCAAAACTAAAGAAGGATTCTCATTAGGATGCACATAGTAATTGCTACCTGGATTTGAAGGATCATCAACGATCGGAACATGTGTTGCGGAAGGAAAAATCTGATCTGTAACAATCGGTATTCGATTTGTTACATTCTCTTGATCTATGTCGGAACTCTGATTCGCCATCTATTCACTTCAGTGAGTGCATGCAAGCTAAATCAAGAACGAATTGAAAACGAGAAATAGGAAGAGAAGAAGTTCGCAGAACGCAAACAAAGAACGGCGAATATCAGAGCTCCGATCAGAGCTCTGATACCATCTTAGAATCTGAATCGATCCACATTAACAAGAATAAGGGAATGAATGAAAAAAAATCAGTTAAGTTTCTACACACAGTGAGTTTAAATATGACATCACCAATCTAACTAACTAATCCTAAACTGAAGGAAAAGGCCCAGTACAAATAAGCCCAATTAACATATAAGCCCAGGCAGTAAATAAAGCTAACTAACTTGAAACAGAAAACAGAATGCTACATCAACAATTATTATTATTATTATTTTATATATATTATCCTCAATTCGTACTAACTGATCTTTACAAATTCCGCTTACTTTAGACCTCGGCGAGATTTATTAATTTTACAGAATGAAAATAAAATAATATCTATAAATTATTATTTTAAAGTAAATGTCTTTTATTTTTATGTGGTCTGTTTTAGAAATAATTAAGTAAATGTCTATTTTTGAAATACGATTATATTAGTCCTTTGTAGGGGTGAAACTGGGTCGGGCCGGCCTACAGGGGCCTACGGCTCAGCCTACATCAGGCTAAACCTGACCTAGTATATTTTGTATAATAGGCCGGGCTCGAGCCTTAAAAAATATGTTTAATAAAAAGGCCGTAGGCTCACTTTCAAAAGGCCGAGCCTATAAGCCTACAGGTCGGCCTATATTGTACTATTTATTTTAAATAAATAAAATAAAATAAAGTAAGTATGCCTTGAAGAAAAAAAAAGATATAAATTTAATTAATTGCAATTATTTATAACTTAATCATATTCGATTATATTTTAATAGAAATCTTACTTTATTTCTTATATAGGAGGAACCAACATCTAAACATGTTAGATTGTGTATATGAATATATTAAAAGATTTTTGGCAGAGGTTATACTCACTACAAGCAACATGATGTGTTTGTTGGATTCATGTAGTTATTTTAATTTACATAGTATGAATTTGTTTGTTGGATCTGATGAAATATATGTTATTTAATTTGAGCATTTTGCTTTTGAAAATGACTTAAATGCATATTGTATTAGTTTTGTTATGATTCATGATTCTGTTTGGACGTTGAAATTATGATTTTTGTGTAGCAACAGAATTTAAGTACTTTGTAAAGTTGATTCATGGTTCTGCTTGGAAGTTAAAAATTAACAGGCTAACGGGTCAAGCCAGGCCATTTGTCTTTTTCATAAACGGGCCAAACCAGGCTAACAGTTAGACTCATACTAGGCTTGGGCCAGGCCAAATTGAAATTTTTTGACGTAGGCTTGGGCTTTTCAGGACAAAGCTCGGCCCAGCCCAGCCCACTTTCACCCCTAGTCCTTTGCAACTTAACTAGTGATTTTAAGTTAAGTCTTTGGACATGTATTTGTCGCACGTGTAATCCTATCTAATTTAAATAAAATTGATTAAGTAATCGATGAATTGATAAATAATATGTAAGAAAAAAAAGTAATATTCCTGTTCTGTCTGAAAGACAGAGATGTCCAGCCAATGGCCGCTATGTTTTATGTAGGATCTATGTGCCCTCTCTCAGGTATATGAATGAGATACCTTTGATGGTAGGCAGATCACTGTGCACAATAATAATTGACACAGTCAAGGCGAGGGGTGTGTGCATAGTGACAAACTAAGAGAGAGGGTTTAGAGAGTGTGTAACTTATTAGTTTAACCCCGTATTTATAGATGGGTTACCTGAAGGAGTGTACTTCTGGGCCTCTTAGGAATATTGGGGGTCCCAAGTCCAACTGTTTAGCTGTCTGGATAGGATTGTCATCAATAGGAGATTCACTTCCTTTTGTGTTGTCTTTTATCGGTCCTTCTAGAATACGGACCTTTGTCAGGTCCATAACAATTCCTTTACATATATGGACATCAAAATGGCAACAGAAATTAATGGCATAAAAGGAATCTTTTAAGTGAAGTGAAAATGAATTTTTTATTTAAACAAAATTGATGACATTAATAAAGGCAAAAAAATTAATATAATGTTTTTTAATTAAAGAATTACACATTTATTAGAGTTTTTAAAAAAAATACGAATCTATTGCACAATGTCACGCCTCTCTTGGGCGTCACATGTCACGCCCAAACCAGGCGTGACATGTGACGCCCAAAAGGGGCATCACACCCCCAGCCTATAAAATCCCTCCATTTTCACATTTTTACCACTTTTCACTCTCACCCTAATCTTTCTCTAACCAAGTTGTGCTTTCAACCGTCCGTGGAATTTTTCGTAGCAAAGCTCTGCCAACTTAGGTAAGTTCCTAATACCTGCTATTTATACGTTTAAATTACAGTGCTACATTACGAATATGTTAGGATGCAACGTTTATTAGAGACTTAGAAAATAATGATACTGACTTATGATTTTTGTACCATGCTCTGAATGTTGTAATGACTTAGTAATTTTTTTGTTACGTAGCTATTATTATTATAATTTAATTATGCATTGAGGCTTAGCGTATATTAGTGATTTAGAAAATAATGATAGTGACTTCGAAATTTGTGTATCATGTTATGAATGTTGTAGATTATTAAGAACTTTTTAGTGACATAGGTGTTATTATTATTACATAATAATGAAATTATTAGTGACTTAGGGGGTTTAGTATTATGTAATTACGATTTAATTAGTGTCCGAAGTTTAATTATTATTTCATTACAAATAGTTTATTGTACTACGTATGTCATCATCATCGTCATCGTTGTCATCTTCGTCATGCATTTCCCATGTCGGATCATTTTCTTCTCCCTCAAAAATATTAGCAACTGGAGAAGCATGAGCGGCAGACGTAGATGGAAGACGGGGAGAATTTAAAGCAACTGACCTCACAGATAATGGAACATCCTCCAATCCGGCAATGTCTACATACAACTCCAGAAAATCTTTCCCTGACTGGTTGAAAAATTCTTCCATTATCTTCTCCACGTCTTTATCGTCAACCACTTGCAAACTAATGTATTGTTCAGATTGCCATAACATTGTCGTGATCTGAGTGATACATTGGTTACCTTGAAGACTTAACTTCTGACGAATTCTCTGATGCAGTTCGTCAATGGTTGCGTTGTGTTTGATATGTATCGGCCTTTTTTCACCTTCGAACATGACACATCGTCCACCTTCTACCTTCCTACCATTGTAATATAACACAACACAAACAGAACTAGAATGTGAACTCATTTTTAAATGGAATAAAAAATAAATTAAAAATACTAAATTAAAGATAACAATTGTGTATGTAAAATGTAAGAATTGATGGTAGGGAAGAGATGTGAAGAGTGTATAGAGTGGTTGGGGATTATATAGAATTTTTTGACCCATTCACGCCCAACGGGGGCATTAGGGCCGCATGGGTCACGCCTAAACTGGACGCATTTAGGCATCACCCTTGAGGGTGTGACGCCTAAATGGGGCATCACATGTGACACCCAATTTGGGCGTGACATTGTGCATCAGATCCGTAATTATTTTCAAAATTGTTATATATTTGTAATTTTTTTTATTAAAATGAAATATATTAATTTTTTGCCCATTAATAAATGTTAAAATATTAACTCAGTGTTGTCTATAAGTAAAAAAATCAATATAATTTATGTATATCTTCAAAGCATAAAACCTACGTGTTCAATTCAAAGCGATTGCACTTGATTTTGGATCCATCATTTAGTAACAGGTGATGACAGACCTTGGGATGCAGGATGCAAGGGCTTGTTGAACCCAAGGTGTGGTGGTGGGTGCGAACCAGTTGGTTAATAATCAACTATGGAGGAGATGACCATAGGTGGCGACATATCACTCGATGCACGATGCAAAAGCTTGAAGCCATGGTGTGGTGGTGTGTGCGCAATGCGTATGAGATATTATAATTTCTTAAGTATGTAGCTGACTCGGGTGCATCTATTTATAAGTGGGATAAATATAATAACCCACATTAGTCTGTTTTGAAATTAATGAATTAAGTTTCCGGTGGAGTTTGTGTTCAGTTAATCATGTGATTAACATGATAATATGCATAGGAATACAACATGCCAAACAAGTTAATTAAGATCCAAATGAAAGTGTGATAAAAGATTCAAGACATATATGTTATTATGGTAAAAGTTTGGGACCATTTTGTCAATAGACAAAACTTGGCCTAAACTTAATTTGGGTGTTATAATAAAATTATTTAGCAAATTTTGTGGGTTTAAAGTGATCTTAGATTAAACTAATGATGATTAGATGCTAAGTTAAATTAGGTCAAAATTTAGTTAAGTTATTGGCCAATAATTATAGGTAAAATAAGTTGAAAAGTCAAGATTTCCAACACTTAAGCTTTCTTTCCTCCACTAAGTCGGTCAAATTTCTTTCTTTTCCCTCCTCCACGAGCTTTCTTTCCTTCTCTAAACAAGGCTGAACCTCCATATGTGAACAAGCAAGGTCTTCTTCATCTAGTTATTTATTCACTTTTATGTAAGATTTAAAATTATTAAACTATCATGTAAATGATTATAAAATACGAACAATATGAAATAAAAGTTGGATTACGCGTACCTTGTTAGACCATCACAAAATCAAAAGAAAAAAGGGACTACATATCAGGATCTTCCTCTCCATGACCTATTCCGAAATTGTTCTATCTGATAGACAGAGGTGTCCTGCCGGTGGCTGGTATATTTTATGTAGGATCTAGGTGCCCTCTCTCAGGTATCTATGAATGAGATACCCTTGAGGGTAAGCTGATCACTGTGCACAATAATAATCGACATAGTCAAGGCGTGGGGTGTGTGCACAGTGATAAGTTAAGAGAGAGGGTTTAGAGAATGTGTGTACCTTATTGGTTTAACCCTGTATTTATAGATGGGTTACCTGAAGGAGTGTACTTCTGGGCCTCTTAGGGATATTGGGGGCCCAAGTCCAACTGCTTAGCTGTCTGGATAGGATTGTCATCAATAAGAGATTCCCTTCCTTTTGTGCTGTCCTTTATTGATCCTTCTAGAATACGGGCCTTTGTCAGGTCCATAACAGTTGCCCCTCAGCCCGGTAGTTTGGTTCTCCAGGCTGCCGGGATGTAATAACAGTGATCTCTTCATTTTATTTCGCAAGTCTGTTTTCTTGTCAAAAGTTAGATGTGTTGCTTTCATAGCAATAATTTTGATTTCTTCGAAAGAATTTGAGAATCTAAGGGCGTCCCCCTATCTTCTAAGATTATTTACCTCGGCTAGAACTCACGTTCTTGCTATTTTTGCAAGACGGGTTCAAATACCTCGGTATGATGCCTCGGCTAGAACTCATGTTCTTGCTATTTTTGCAAGACAGGTTCAAATACCTCGACGTTTTGGCCGGGCTAGAACTCGTGATCCTGCCCTTGGGCAAGACGGGTTCAAGTACCTCGACATTTTGGGCCGGGCTAGAACTCTCAATCTTGCTCGTTTTGGCAAAACGGGTTCAAATACCTCGACGTTTTTGGGCCGGGCTAGAACTCTCAATCTTGCTCGTTTTGGCAAGACGGGTTCAAATACCTCGACGTTTTTGCCGGGCCAGAACTCGCGATCCTGCCCTTGGGCAAGAAGGGTTCAAATACCTTGACGTTTTTGCCGGGCCAGAACTCGCAATCTTGCCCTTGGGCAAGAAGGGTTCAAATACCTCGACTTGTTTTTCGAGGCTAGAACTCTCAATCCTGCCCTGTGGGCAAGACGAGTTCAAATACCCCGAACGATCTACGGGGCTAGAACGCTCAATCTCGCCCTTTGGGCAAGACGGGTTCAAATACCCCGGATTTATTTACGAAGCTAGAACTCTCAATCTCGCCCTGTGGGCAAGACGGGTTCAAATACCCCGGATTCCCTTACGAGGTTAGAACTCTCAATCTCACCCTCTGGGCAAGACGGGTTCAAATACCCCAGATTTATTTACGAGGCTAGAACTCTCAATCTCGCCCTGTGGGCAAGACGGGTTCAAATACCCTGGATTCCCTTACGAGGCTAGAACGCTCAATCTCACCCTCTAGGCAAGACGGGTTCAAATACCCCGGATTTATCCACGAGGCTAGAACTCTCAATCTCGCCCTGTGGGCAAGACGGGTTCAAATACCCCGGATTCCCTTACGAGGCTAGAACGCTCAATCTCGCCCTGTGGACAAGACGGGTTCAAATACCCCAGATTCCCTTTTTTAGGACTGGGAAGTCTTGCCCCTTGGAGCAGGAAGGGTTTTAAATAGTCCGAGTTGACTTGCAAGGCTAGGACGCTCAATCTTGCCCTTTGGGCAGGACGGGTTCAAATACCCCGGATTGTTTTTCGAGGCTAGAACTCTCAATCCCACCCGTAGGCGAGATGGTTCAAATACCTCGACGTTGAATATTTAACTCAGCTTTTTGCCAGAGTTTCATTTACCCCAGATTTTTATCCTGGGTCTTTATCGTGGATTGGGGTGTGATCCTTTCTCTAGGTCCACATCTCTCCAAACCCGTCTTCATTCTTAATAAGCCATTTATATTCCGGTGGGCCGGTCTTCATTTTGACTCTTTCTTCACAACCTACAAAAGTGAAATCATCAACATTTTGATTTTAAGTTTAGGCCGGCAGTATCCGCCTTTTTTCTCGAGCCCGGTTTCTCTTGCATCGGCTCTTCTTTCAGCTTGGCTTCTTTTGCCCAAGTCTTGTATTCATCTAGGTGGATTTCCTTCCTTATTTGAATGGATCTGGATCTCCTTCCTTTTTTAGAGGGGATCTCCACACCACCTGTTTAATTATTCCTTACATCGCAGTATAAAGAAGATAATTAGCAATAATTTTAGTTCAATCATCAATCAATAATTTTCCAGCTGCAATCAGCAATCAATGATAATTCAATCAGCAAATTATATTTGATCATATTTTATGCTATATGATCTGATTGAGCACCCATCATAAAGCTCCATGCTCCCCCATTTTCTTGATTTTCATTTATGCTCCGTGAACATAGGGAACGAGGCCTCGCGGGTTTTAAATATCTGGCGACTAACTATTGCCGACATATAATACTAAACACATGCATAACAATGTTGACCAACTTTCAAAATCATATATTTTGCATATAAGCATCGTATAAGAATTTGGTCTAGCAAGAAGTCATATATAAAATCATGATAATAATTTCTGGGATATAAAAGTAAGGAACAAAATGTTTCCCTGTTATTTTATAACCATCCTGCTTGCAATAGAGGACGATTCCTGCAGTAAGATAAACCAGCACAGGTCTTTTTAATTTAAGCTCATTGGCATGGTTCCAGCATGTTATTCTTGCCTATTGAAATCTGATCCCGCCTATGGTTTTGATGCCGAATGGCCATATTTATTGAAGTCTGATCTTAGCTTTGGTAATGACTTGGCTGAGATGCTTATTGTTGGATATTGGCCGAGATGCTTATTGGAGCCGGTTCTCTATCCAACTCTTCTGTATTCTGCATATCAATTACCCATCTTTTGTTTGTTAAAATTGTCAGTGGTTACCAACAATAGTATTATCTACTTGAGTAGATTGTGCAGGTATAATATCTCGACAATTGAAAATAAATAAATCTAAAATTAAAGCATGAGAAATTATCTCCTTATCTGACTTGTCTTTCCAAAGCCAGTGTTCCATGAGCTTCTTTTCAATGTATATAATTTTTCGGCCTTTCAAGACTCAGTGCAGAAGCTTGGTGCAAGATGTGTAAGACTCACATCATATTTTTGGGTATTTCTCCCAAATATAAATGCATTAATGATTAGCTCAAATTTTTCATCAGCCAATGAAAAATAAATCACTTGATAATTTGATAATAATATATGAGATATTATTGGAATCAATTATTGCAATCAGCAATTAATCATAATTACACGAAAGTTGCAAACCTTTCCACTGATGCCGAGATGGAACGTCAAAGCAAATTCCATAATTGACATTCAAATAATACTTAAGCTTCATGAGTTCCACACGCAGAACGATGGATCTAGGTGGATGGTATATTTTATGTAGGATCTAGGTGCCCTCTCTCAGGTATCTATGAATGAGATACCCTTGAGGGTAGGCTGATCACTGTGCACAATAATAATCGACATAGTCAAGGCGTGGGGTATGTGCACAGTGATAAACTAAGAGAGAGGGTTTAGAGAATGTGTGTACAGTGTACCTTATTGGTTTAACCCTGTATTTATAGATGAGTTACCTGAAGGAGTGTACTTCTAGGCCTCTTAGGAATATTGGGGGCCCAAGTCCAACTACTTAGCTGTCTGGATAGGATTGTCATCAATAGGAGATTCCCTTCCTTTTGTGCTGTCCTTTATTGATCCTTCTAGAATATGGGCCTTTGTCAGGTCCATAACAGAAATTGATAGCCTCAATGCGATGAGAGTATTATGGCTCATCGAGCTTAACCCCAATATAAATAGGTTAGAGAGGGGACCTAGCCAAATACATTGAAAAGAGTTTGTGTCCACTGAGTCCACCCATGATAGAAAACCAAGGTCACACCAAAGCCTACACTGCTGCCCAACTAGGCCTAATACCTACATATGTCATAAGCCCAACTCAATATGATCCCACTGGGCTAGTCAAAATAATACAATTGGGATATCCATTAACCCGATTAATTTTAAAAAATAAAACTAATTAATTAATATTGCTCACATAAAGGAAAATTTCTAACATTCTCCCACTTGAGCTATATTAATTAATTTAATATTATTTTAAAACTCATTTTATTTTGAAAATGACTATCAGGTTAATAACTAAAAAATCATTTTTTATGTGGCCACGATTTAAAAAAATAATAATCCAATTTCATTTGCACCATCTCAACACAATTCAATTGAACATACCCTATCATAGGAACATGACGGTCAATATATCGAAAGTATCATAGCAGATGACCTTCCATACTCACATATAATAAGTATTACATCTTCATGAATCATAGGCATAATAGTGTAGAAAGAATTAGTGCCAAAATGTGATCAATAATATAACACACTAATTCTTATCGATCCTCAATGTAATTTCTCAACAACATGAAATTACATCAGTGCAATTTCAAAGCAACATCAAATTACACTACATAATACAATTTCTCAACAACATGAAATTGCACTACCGTAATTTTTCGACAATACAAAATTGCCTTTTTTTTAATCCAATTTCTTAACAACATGAAATTGAATTAACTTAATTTCCAAACGATATGAAATTGCTCAGGTTAGATAAACAAATATGTCACAATTAGAGCCGAAAAAATAGGCTCGGCTCGGCGGGCAAAGTTTTACAACCTATAACACCTCGCATTTCTAAATTAAATATTAAAATATTAAAATATGGATTAAAGGGCAGGATTAGTGAAAAGCATGAATTCATGACCAAAACACGTAACCTTAGTCTGTGAGATGATAAAATTACGTTTGATTTGATGAAACTAATGATGGAAATAGATTCAGAACGAAATTTGGAGTGGATAGACACTTTTGAAAAAAAAAAGATAAATAGTGGTTGTTCCCAGAGTGGGAACGACATTCAGCAGAACGTTCCCATGATGGGAACGGTATTCAGTAGGTTGTTCTCAAAGGGGGGGACGACGTTCCTAGGTTGGGAACGTCATATAGTTATTTTTGGGAGAAAAATGTAGTTTGGAAAAAGTTATCGGAAATCCAAAAATAATATTGAGGGTAATTATTAAATCACTTTGGTGAATTTTAAAATGATGATTTGATAATTAGAACATAAATTAATTGGATGATTTAAGAGTTAATTGAAGATTAATGGTGTGTTTGAGTGATTTTAAATGAGGTGGCACTTGTGGGGCCTACCTCACTTAAGTGGAACATTAGGGCACATGATAAATAGTGAGAGTGCATCATCTTCCTCACTTTCTCCTTCAAAACCCGCAGCCCCCTTCCACCATTGAAGAAAAGAGTTAAAAATGGAGAAATTCATAACTCAAGCTACACTCAACGAAATCGAACGATTCCAAAGCCACACTTGTGTAAAATTTTGAGAGGAACACATTTCTACCCTTATTTTCAAGTGGGGAGCACTGTGTGAAGAGATCCTCCCTAAATAAAGTGACGGTTTTGAAGTTTTGGTGGACCATTAGAGGCGGCTTGACTTGCTTTGATGCTTGAAAACACATCTTAGGAGTCCTTGGAGATCATTTGTGGTAAGTACTCCAACTATTGACTTGATTTGATGATGGATTGAAAATGGGTATAAATCTTGAATATGTGTGAGTTGATTGAAGTAGTTGGAGGCATGTAATGGTAGTGTCCCTTTGGAATTTAATGCTCACAATGGTGAATGATGATGATTAAACCAATAAAAATTATAAAGTTTGGTAACTTAGACAAATTTTGATGGATGAACAAGGAGTTCTTGTAAAACAAGGTGTCGAGGAACGGTGTAAATGAGTTATGGATGTCTTGAATCATTAATAGTAAGGTAAAATGAGTGTGTAATGCATATGAATTGAGTGGAAAACCTTGTCCCCTTGATATGTATTTTTGGCCTAGAGGGAACGATTGGGGAAACGTGATGCTAAGTGATAATGTAAGGTAAATGAGAATTGTATTGGTGTTGAGAAAGGTTGTGTAACCATGAAGTTGATTAGGTGTGATTGAAACACATTGGGTAACAATTTGGGCCTTGTGGCCGAACGTATATTGTGATGGTTGGAAGCTTTGAAAAGCAATGGAAAAATAATGGAGTGTATTGAATTGTGTATTGTCCCTAGAAGGAGATAATTGGGCAAAATGAGGTTAGGATGGTATAAAATGAAAAGTGGAACCTAATATGGTCTTTTAGCAACCTATGGATGCCTAAGGAAATTAGAAAGAAAATTTAGAAAAATAAATATTAAATTTACGCTACTTTGGACGAACCTACAAGGGGTAGGGGAGGTTTTGACGTTTTTCCTGTTTTGATAGAATTGCCGTGTACTGATGATTCGTACACGGTTGTTGTAGGTTGCCGTACGTTGATTTGAACCCCGTACTGTGAGTCGGTGGATTGCCCTTGGTCCTGGACCAAGTGGAATTAAGACATTCTGTTGAGTAATGAGTTCAGAGAGTATACTGCTGTGGAGCTAAGTGAAGAGGCTTATTGAGGTAACCTCTTGGTACTGGGGCTTGATCCCCTTGTGTGTTCCACCATGCCTGTTGAGGGTGATGGTAGAAAACGTATATGAGTAATGTAGAATGACATGAGCATGCATTGAGTATTTATGAGGGTACATATGTACCGAGTCTCTGGCCAGTAGACAGTTTTTGCCTTCGGACGTTTCGGACTTCCACTGGATAGGTCTCTGAGAGGGAGTTCCAGTTGACCCAGGGTCGTGGTGTGTGATCCGGATAGGAGCACACTAGGAAGTCTCAGGTGTATGCAGATGGGAGGGGTACCTTGGTTGATGTTCTAGGAACACGCCTTAAATGAGGCCCATAGGCTTATATGCCGAGGACGTTGCGTGGTATTGGTAGCTACCATTCCCGCTTCGTCGTATTTTGTATTCCTATATTCCCCAGTTTCTCTAAATCCCTTGCTTTATCCCATTTTGAAAAGTGGTTATTTTATATTATTTATATGCATCGAAGTGAGCCATTGGACGAAGTTTTCTCCAAAACCTCTGGGTTACTGAGATATATTCGTATATCTTACCCCGTCTTGGGGGCTTTATTTCAGGAGGTAGCAGTGGCACAGGAGCGGCGGGCAAGAGGCCCGTAGGATGAGTGTTGGAGGACATTTTTATGTTTTGCATTTCGATGGCCATTAGGCCTAGGCTAGACTTTGGGCATGAACATCCCATATGTATGTAGGATGAGTTTCATAGTCATATTTGTTCATGTCATTTTGCTTAAGTCTAGTTGTATGTGTCTTTTAAGCTTTATGTTTCAAGTTGTAATTAAAGTTATGTAGTTGTAAGTTGTAATATGTAAGTGAAATGTTGTAATTGTACAATGGATACATGATGTAATATGATGGAAGGGCTTTAGGCCTATTTTAGGATTATAATTATTTGTATGTTGAGAAATTGCATGTAAATGGACATTGGTGATTGAAACAAGTTAAGGATTTATAAAGTGAGCCTTATGGTATAAATTGTGTAATAACTATAAACTGAGTTGGGTTGTAAGTGTCCCAAGGCATTGTTGGTCCTTGTGTGTGTCACCCATTGGTTATTAGGTACATTTGAGGTATTAGAAAGCAATTACAAATTTGGGGATTTTAGGAAAAACAAAGGAAACTGGCGAATTTTCTGTAGAATTAGCAGAATTTAGACGAAATTCGGGAGAGCATATCTCCCTTCGCAGAGGTCCGATAAGGACGTGCCATACGCCATTTTAAAGCTTGAGATATCGCCTAAATTGTGTTATAATCTGAGGAATTTCTGGGTTGCACGAAGCTTTGTAGAAACCTGTGAACACGTACTGTCCAGAACGCACCTATGCAGAGGCTGTTTCTGGCAGTTTTTGGAAATTTTATTCCCGCTTCATTTCTCGGTCAAATTAAGTGTATGATATATCAAATTGAAGCTTCAGGTGTCTAGTTCATGGTATAAAAATTTGAGAGCAATTGAGTGAGTTTTGTTTTCTGCAGTAATTCGTGGAGTGAAGGATGTTTGGAGCTGTTTTGGGGTTGGTTGGCAGTTTTGCTTGTCCAACTTCAAACGGCGATATCTGGAGCAAACGAGATCGAAATGACTCGTATGATAGCTCATTGGAAAGGTATTTATTTAAGAAAAAAAGATAGCTATAGATGAAGGACTTGTTTTGTGCGGTGTGTCCGCAGAAAAATAATAACCGAACCGTGTTCGGAGGGGTGGAAAATGTAAAATCGAGAAATTAGCTAAGTGGGTTTATGGGAACCCCTTAGTGTCTTGTATTGAGTAAAATAAGATATAAAAATAGTTTAAACAAGTATTCCGCAAAAGTTTACAGTTATGGTCACAACTTTTAATTATTACGCTTTTTATTGTTTTAAATACTCACGTAATAACGGAAAAAGTTTATTCGCATTTTTATATATGAATTGCTGTGATTGTAACTGCGCTTAATATCATAAATATAATTAACAATACCGGTGTACAACAGGCTGTTACATAACCCTTCTCAAAAGCAGGGCGGGGCGGGGCAGACTCATTTTTTGGCCGGTTGATGAACTTTGCCACCCCTAGTCATAATACAATATGAGATCTCAAAATTTGTGACATCCAGTCATCCTTAAGCTCACAACATGCTTAAAGATATTATTCATACAAATATTTCTTAGACGGTAGGAGAAATAAGAATAATGATGATCATCAATAAAATTCAAACAAAAGTCACAAAATAATCATTAGTTTGCATACAAAAGTGTCTAGAAGAGCAAACCTAAATATATTTACTAAAGTCACAAAAAATTATAACTATGTATTTACTAAATCAAGATATTACAAAAACTAATTCAAGATAAAATGCAGAAAATAAACACCAAAAGACCTCCCTCACTCTTATGCCAATATACCTAGGCCAAAGAGATCCCTAGAGATCCTTTCCCAAAACTCCACTCCAAATATTCTGAATAGATGCATCATGAAACCTCTCCCTAAATGTCTATATATACTAATCCTAACTAATAATAACTAATGGGAAAAATATTGAGGGAAATTGAGTGGCATGTGCTTTAGTGTTATAAATTGCTTGAGGGAAAGCAATGTTCATGTTTGGGGTATATTGTTGGGTTGGTTGTAGTTATATTAAAAAAATGTAATTGATATAAAAAAATAGTTGAAAAATATATTTGTGTTAAGGAAAGAATAGAGTTTGGATATAAAATGTGAAGATATCTTATTAGTGTATAAAAATGATGCTTGGGTCAATTTACGCATTGTTATCATGAAAAGTAACAAAACTTCCTTGTGCAGGTGATGTCTGAAAGAAGAAAATAAAGAAAGCCGACGTGGAAATTTAAAGGAGCTGTGGGGACCACAAGGGATGTAGCATAACTCCTGCTTGTTGAAAGTTTAAATGGGAAGCTGATGCTATAATTAGAACAATGAGCGGGAACTTTAGGAACCTTTTTGTCATTTTGTAACTTTTAAACCAGTTTTGATTCTCCGAACACATTTTACCTATTGGGAGCTTTGAGTTGTACTCTGTAAATTGAACTTTCATTCTTTCTCTTTACGTTTTTCTTCCTTTCTTAATTTGGTTTTATCTTTGAAATTTGGAAGTTTGAAGCAACATCTAGAGGATTTTAACTCTCAGATTCAAGAGCTAATTGGCGCAAGTCTTCGCGCTATGGTATAAGCATGTACTCTTCATATCTTCTTCAATTTTAATTTTACCTAGCAGTTCATGTTATTGAACATATTCTTGTATTGTTGAATTCTCCAAAGTATTATGGAAAGTGTTAATAAATATGTGAATTTGTGTTTTGCATTCATGGATAGCTAAACTTCTAAACCAGATCTGAAATGATTGAAAAACACCTTGAATTGTGACTAAAATTTTGCAACAAAACCAGATCTAAGTTGTTTAAGAGGAATTAACTATAAACTCTTTTGAACCTGGTCAATTTAATTGAGTTATAAAGAATTAGTGTTATGTTATGGACCCGTATAAGGGGTCCATTGGTTGACAGGCCCAACAAGGGTCAATCTAAGATTTAAATCAAGCATAATTATGAAAAGGTATACATCAAGGATACTAATCCTAATACGACAACATGACAGATGGGCTTAGGCCCTTATCAGAGGCGCTAAAGGTCCATATTATACTACCCACAGGTAAATCCTATAAATAAGAGATAAAACCTAAAGGTACATTACGTTCTCTCTTATTGTTATGTTGTCACTGTACGCACACACACACCCCCATTGGCAAAGCCGTTATTCGTTCATTGTGCACAATGATCTGCTTGACTCAAGGGTATCTCCTTCATAGATACCTTAGAGAGGGCACTAGATCCTAATATACCAGTCCATTTTGCTGGACATCTCTGTCTCCAAGACAGAACATTGACACTGTCTGTGGGAAATCGACAAACTTGATATCCCACAATCCTAATTGAAGATGGCAGTCCGTACAAAGAGCAATAGCCAACAGCCACAACCTCCAAATCACTCGCTGGGTCCCGTTCTAGAAGAGGTGAATCAGCATGATCATCAACCAGAAAATGAAGTGGACTATGATGTAGTCTATGTCAGCGAGGATGTGTCAGATACAGCCTCTAGCCCAGCCCCACATAATCGAGTTGCAGGTTCGGCATTGAATAACCCTCCTCCTCCTCAGCATCCAGCATACATTGTTGTTCGCGAAGCACAGGCTGCAGATCCTGATTCTCGCCTGGCCCAAAATACCTTCGCTGCAATCTGGCGAAAGGTTGAAGATATGGAGAATCGTAACAATCTCCAATGACAGGAAGATTTCAGGAGAATTCAGGAGGAGAATGCAAAATTTGGAGTAGCGGTTGTTTGGGATGAGGGGGCCTGGATCATAAAGGATCCAAGGCCGAGATGGGAATCACAACCCAGATATGCAGGCCTGAATTGCGATAATTGATAACCAAGGAACATCAAATATGGGAACTATTGGAGGCCCAAACCCCGAAGCCCAGGAAATTAGTAACCAGAACATGAACACGCAGCCTTTGGTCCATAATGTTCTAGTAGGAGAAAACGTGCAAAGAAATAGGGATGGGACACATCTTAACCAAGATGCCCAACCCGCCAGAGGACGCGTGGAACCCAGTGGTTACAGGAGGAAATACAGTAGGGGGAAGTACAATAACAGCCCCTTCACTGGTGAAATATTCTTTCCCGGAGGATTTTGATTTGGCACACTTGCCAAAATATGATGGAAGCCAGGATCCACAGGTCCATATAGATGCATTCGACACGGACATGTATATCCGAGAAATTAATGAACCCCTCATATCCCGGATATTTGCCATAACTTTGAATGGGGTTGTGCAGACATGGTTCTCAACCCTACATGCCAACTCCATTAGATCTTTTGAAGAATTCGGAGAGAAATTCCTTCTGAATTTTGCAACAAGCAAAAAAATCCAAAGTCCGAGTTTGCAATTGGTAAGATACGACAGCAACCCGGAGAAACCCTCCATAGGTATCTCAACCGGTTTAAAGATGCAGCTTTACAGGTGCCGGGTTTGCAAGAAAATGTGCACGTCCACCTCATTGTGGCCGGCCTGGATGGATAATCTAGACTAGGCAAATCAGTTTATAAAGACCCTGTGAGGACATTGGAGGAATTCAGAACCCGTTTAAAGAAATACCTGAAACTCGAACAAATGAAGATAGCAAATGCGCAATCTGAGGAGGGTAAAAGGGTGAGTCCGGGAAGGAGAAGCCCGACCCCAAGAGAAAAAGAGCGAATTGGTAATAAAAAGAAAGACCCCGGAAGCAGAATCCTAGATGATAGAGATCGGGTTGGAAGGTATGAAAAATACACATCGTTGAATGCCTCACGCTCTCGAATTTGGAGGGAAGTGGCAATGACGGAGTTGAAGAAGATAGATAGACCCTGGCCCATATTTGACGGAGGAGGCTTGGATAAGTCCAAATATTGTGCTTTTCATTATGGACCAGGGCATACCACTGATCAGTGTTGGGATCTGAGTGATGTTGTGGAAAAATTTGTCAGAGAAGGGAAATTACGGCAATACGTTATTAAGACTCAGGGTTCTCAAAAACAATAAGAGGAAATCCGGAAACCGGAAGAGAAGCAAGAGTCCAGTGCCTGAAAAGAAAAAGAAAGAGGATAGAAACCAAAGAGATGATTCCAACAATGACGAATTTCCAAAAGCTGAGTTCGATTGCAATGTGATCAGTGGAGCCCTCGGAGGTGGGGAAGATACAGTAAATGCTAGACGAAAGTATCTGAAAGAGGTACTGTCAATCAGAGATCGTCCAAAGTTAAAGAGGATCCCAGTAAACCAGATCCCCCTTTACTGTACTTCACAAGGGAGGATATGGAAGGAGTCTTGCTAGGGCACGTCCATGGACTGGTTATTACTGGAACTCTAGTAAATTGCCAAGTTAAAAAGATCTTCATAGATGCCGGCAGCAGCGCCGACATCATCCTGTGGGATGCTTTTAAAAAGATGAACTTGGATGCAGAAGACCTCAGGCCTTGTAAGACTACCCTGATAGCTTTTAATGGAGAAAACACACATCCTAAAGGCTATACAGACCTCAGGTTAACCCTGGTAACGAAAGAAGCATTCAATTCGGAACGCGTGAGGTTCATCATGGCCGACTTTCCTTCCCCGTATAACGTTATACTTGGGAGACCAACCGTACATAAATGGGATATGCTGGTCTCAACGAAGTATCAAAAGATAAAGATGGTGAGCAGTAAAAATGAAGTCATTACCATCCATGGAGATCAAAAAGAATCTAGGGAATGCTACTTTGAAGCAGTCAAAGGAAATGAATGTGGACACTTGAGTCCACCACGAATTCGTCCAGGGGATAAAGCCGGCAAAAAGCCAACCCCTCATCATTCAAGTAAACCAGCCAATATGGTTGAATTGGATATGAGAGAAAAAGCGATCCCCAGGCCAAAACCAGATGGGGAACTGGAAGACCTTGTGTTGGGAAAAGAACATGGTCAATTTATCCGAATTCGTAAGACCATAGATCCTCGTATCAAAGAAGACTTGATCTGATTTCTCAAAAGCAACATGTTCGCATGGAAGTCATCTGAAATTCCAGGCATTGATCCAACATTTTGCTGTCACAAGCTGGCAGTTTATCCTGGATCAGCGCCAGTAGCACAAAAGAAGAGGAAATTTGGGCTAGAAAGAAAACAGGTCTTAGAATAACATGTGAAGGAGTTGTTGGATGCCAGGTTCATTCCTGAAATCCAATATATAACCTGGCTTGTTAATGTTGTTATGGTGAAAAAACCTAACAAAAAATGGAGGGTCTGCACGGATTATACAAATCTGAATAAAGTATGCCAGAAGGACTCTTACCCTATGCTCAACATAGATCAGCTAGTGGATAACTCGGTTGGATTCCAATTATTATCCTTCATGCATACTTATTCTGGTTATAACCAGATTTCGATGTATCCAGAAGATCAGGAAAAAAATGCCTTTATTTCTGAAAGGGCAGACTACTGCTACAATGTGATGATGCCCTTTGGATTCAAAAATTCTAGGGCTACATACCAAAGGATGATGAATAAGGTGTTCGAGGATCAACTCGGTAATAATATTGAAGTATACGTTGATGATATGATTGTTAAGTCATTTGATATGAGTAATTACGTCTGGGATCTGGAATAGACATTTCAGAGACTTAGGGAATATTGTATTCGTCTGAACCCAGTAAAGTGTACATTTGGAGTCCCGGGAGGAAAATTCTTGAGTTTTATGCTAACTCATAGGGGAATTGAAGCAAATCCCGACAAGTGTAAAGCAGTACTTGATATGAAAGCTCCTCAAACCAAGAAAGAGGTTCAGCAATTGACAGGTAGACTGGCAACCTTAACCCGGTTCTTACCTAAGTCAGCTGAAAATGCCCTCCCATTCTTCAAATTATTGAAGAAATAAGCTGTGCAAGGCTGGAACCCGGAAAGCCAGTCCGCGTTCGAAAAAATTAAGAAATGCTTGGCAGCCCTACTAGTATTATCTAAGCCAGAAACATGAGACACTCTGATCCTGTACTTGGCTATTGGAGATGAAACAATAATTGTTGTCTTGGTCAAAGAGACAAGTAAGGGCCAGCAGGCCATTTACTTTGTCAGTAGGGTCTTACAAGGTTCTAAATTAAGATACCAGAGGCTGGAAAAAGTGGTGTTTGCCTTGCTGATTACGGCGAGGAGATTATGGCCATACTTTCAAGGACATCAGATAGTGGTCCGAACTAATCAACCTATACGGCAGGTCTTACACAAGCCAGATTGGCTAGGAGAATGACCAACTGGGAATTGAGCTCTCTGAATACGACATAACATATGAAAGTTGGCAAGCCATCAAGTCACAAGCATTGGCCGACTTCATAATGGAGCTCACCCTGGTTAACAATGGAATCCAAGAAGCAGAAGATGCTTGGAGGGTCTACGTAGATGGATCCTCCAATGACAAACGGAGTGGAGCCAGGATTATACTCGAAAGTCCAGAAGGGGTGGCAATAGAACACTCCTTGAACCTGAGCTTCTCGACTTCAAACATTCAGGCAGAGTATGAAGCCTTAATAGTCGGATTGATGCAGGCCAAGGAACTTGGGGCTAAGAAGGTTAAAATCTTCAGTGACTCCCAGTTGGTAACTTCTCAAATTGAAGGGAAGTACCAGGCGAAGGGTCTTTTTCTAATGAAATACCTAAACAAGGTCCGAGAAATGATGGCCGAGTTTGAAGAGGTAAAAATCACTCATATTCCTCGAGGAGAAAACAGCCGAGCTGACATCTTGTCTAAATTGAAAAGTACTAAAATCCTAGGAAACCACAGGACAGTGGTCCAACAAAGTAGAATCGAGCCGAGATGTGTGATGTTAATCACCATGGCAAAAGATTGGAGGCAACCCATAGTGACATACCTCAAGAAAGGAACATTGCCTGAAGACCCATTGGAATCAAGGAAGCTGGTCCGAGATGAAACACAATATGCAATAGTGGAGGATCAATTATATAGAAAGGGGTTGCACATCCCTATACTGAAGTACTTGAACTCGGATGAAGCAGAGTATGTTTTGGTCGACATACACATGGGGGCTAAAGCTTTGGCTATAAAGGCTCTTCGAGCAGAATATTATTGGCCAACTATGGATGCTGATTCCAAAGAGCATGTTAAAAGATGTGACAGCTGCCAAAAACATGCCAGATTGATTCTTTCACCTCAGAGGAGTTGAAATACATCTCAGCTCCATGACCCTTTTTCAAATGGGAAATGGATTTACTAGGACCCTTCAAAGCTGCTGAAGAACAGTTGAAGTGGTTGATTGTGGCTGTAGATTACTTCACAAAATAGATAGAAGCATAACTTGTTACCACAATAACCTCAACTAGGGTGCAAAGATTCTTTGAAAGGAACATTATTTCCAGATTTGGAATACCAGCTGAGGTAGTGATAGATAATGGAACCCAATTTACTGATAAAAGGTTCCAAGAATTGATGAAAGACTTAAAGGTCAAACACCGCTTCGCATCTCTGGAACACCCACAGTCAAATAGGCAAGCTAAAGCTGCAAAAAAGGTAATTGTTGACGGGCTCAAAAAACGAATGATGGATGCCAAAGAAAGCTGGGTTCATCAGTTATACTTTGTTTTTTGGGGATACAGAACAAGTACCCAAACAGCAACAGGGGAAACCCCTTTCAAGTTGACCTATGGATGTGAAGCGATGATCCCGGTGGAAATAGGGGAACCATCTTGAAGAAGGATGAATGTTATCAAGCAGAATGAAGAAGAGAATAACAAGCTACTGACAGCCGAGTTGGATCTCATTGATGAAGCCAGAGTCACGGCACACTGCCGAGATATGATGGCCAAACAAGTAATAGCAGCTAGATACAACAAAAAGGTGAGACCAAGGGTGTTTGAGAAAAATGACCTAGTACTCAGAAGGGCAGACATTGGCAACAAGAATGCTAAAGATGGAAAGCTAGCTGCAAACTAAGAAGACCCTTACCGAGTTAAAGAAAAGCATGGAATAGGAGCTTATGTCCTGGAAATCATGGAAGGCAAAGGTATCAAGAGAACCTGGAACGCGGATAAACTGAAAATGTATTACAATTAAATCTGGGATCCACCTTCTGAATATTTGAAGTATTTTCTAGACTAATTATTTTCCTTTTCTAGGGACTTGACTAAAGTCGAATATGGCAAAAAATTCATGTAATCAACAAATTTGATATCAATAAATGAGGAGTCTCTCTTTTCTGAGATTTATCCTTGTCAAATTATGATGCATCAACATAAATTCTGAGATATAAGTGCAATTTGTCATGCTGACTCTGATCAAGTAGAAATGCTCCTTACTAAGGTTGAAAGACCCAATAGGCATGTGACAATATTGCCTTTATCTTGGATAGAACGGGGTTATAAGACCCAGATTATGATGGAAGGTGGCAACTATCACCTTCCTCAATGCTGACTTAACAAAGTGTCAAGTTAAATCAAACATGCATCATTGAGAATGACAAAAGGCGGAATCCGTATAATATGCTTTGACCTTGGCCAGGTCAAAGCTGTCTTGTGTGATTATTTAGGATAGGGTGAGTATGACTACAAAATTGGGATGGACCAAGAACCCCTCTTAAATCCCTAAGGCTTCGGCCAAACAAGGATTGGGCTGGAAATTTACAAACCCAAAATGTACTACTTGAGTACTTAGTCCATGAAATCATAAGTTCCCAACTCTCTTTAGTATTTTTAACATTTCTATAAGTTGCTATTAATTTATGCTTACATCTTTTTCTAAGGTTTCACATGCCTAAAATAAATTCTAACCTATCTTCATAATTCAAATAATTTCCTAACTCAATATTAATCCCATACTAGTAACCATATAATTCGAAGACCAACAAATATTACATATGATTCGAATTTTCACCCATGCCTTATAGCATTTTATGTGTTTTCCCTAATTACGTGGGATGTTACACTCTCCCCACCAAAATAGAATTTTGTCCGCAAAATTAGACTTACTTACTAATTAAAAAGTTATGGATAGCGATTCCGATGTCGTCCTCGCGCTCCCAAGTGGCTTCATATGCTGATTTGTTGTTCCACAACACTTTCACCAATGGTATCTCCTTGGAATGGCTGCACATGATACGTCAGATTCTCCCTTAACTCTACTTCTTCCGGCTATAATACATGAGATGGATCGGAGAGATACCTCCTCAGCTGCGACACATGGAATACATCATGAATCCCTGACAAATTAGGCGGTAACGCCAAACGGTAAGCTGATTCTCCAATCCTGTCCAAAACAAGATAAGGCCTCAAGTACCGCGGACTTAATTTCTTCACTCCCATAAATAATCACAGAAGACAGCTTTTAATTGGGTGGTAATCACACATGGCAAACAATTCAGCTCCTTTACTTCCCTTGTACCATGCACTGCTTTGGGCAGAAAAAATGTTGATGCCTTGTTACTTTAGTAAGCTATTCCAGCCTTATTTACATGCATCCAATGATATGCTTGTGGACAGATTGCATGCCTCTTGATTGGGGCAGAAAACCTTTCCCCACTCTTTCTCTTTGAGCGCTCCAAGGAGAGGAAAACGCAAGCTAATTTTTTGACTCTTGTTGTTCATTAAATCAGTCTTCCAACTTCCCTTCCATTCCTTCATGCGCTGGTTGTAGAGTTGTAGGTGGAAGAGACTATTTTGATAATACAAAAAGAAAACCAAGTTCAAACACTTAATCTTTCCCCTCTTTTTCCAAAAACCGCGAGTGTGAGAGGAGTGGAAACATCCAAGAAATTTCATACCTTCCTATTCCTTCTTCTTGCCGCAAAATCGTGGAACTCTTGAGGGATAACCAAAGTCTCCAACACATTTTCTCCTCCTTCTTTATTCGGCTGCACACCATTGTTCTAGAAGGTAAAGTGTTGCCTCCATTTCTTTGTTCAACCATGGCTTTGTTCGATTCTTTTACAAGGAGTCCTCCTCTCTATTGCAGCTGAAATTTCGAAGACTTGGCAAGTGGAAGTGTGAGGTCCTAGCACTGTTTTGGGTGCCTGTTTTCTCCAATCGTCTTTGAGCGAGTTGTGCGTGTGCAAAGAGGTAGGAATTTGAGTCACAAACTCTCCTTCCTTTTCTATTTCGGCCCTAGCATGATACCCCTTGAAAGATTATTAGTTGTTACTCTTCCTTTCCGTTTTTGTTTTGTAGAAAACACCCAACCCCTTTGATGCATGCAAGCTTAGGATCGATTTTAGAATTTGGAAGTAGCTTTCTACTTATTTTATCTCTTTTAGGTTCTGCCATTTTTTATATATCCCTGGACTCTAGATTGAAAGCATGAAATATAAACTTATAAATAACCTTATAACAATCTGTGGGGCTTTTTAGTTATACCTTAGTATATCTTGAACTTGGCATAAATGAAAATATAAAGGACAACATGCTTAGATCCTCTTGAAGCGCACCATACATGGATTAGTTGAGCTTTAGAATAAATTGTCTTTGATGCTTTGATTAGATAAAACCCATTCTGTCTTGGTAATACTTGATATGAACTAGGTCCTACTTAAATAAAAAAAATATACAGCATGATAAATAGGTCCTCCTTTGTGCACACCATGAGTAGAGAAGCAAGAATTTTATGAATAAAGTCTTGAATAGTTTTTGTGTCAAAACCAATTCTGCCTTGTTTGGGAACCTTAAGAAATCCTTGCTGTTAAACGTTGGTAAAGACGAATTTGAAGTTAGAATATTTTTGGGGAAAGAACATTGAGGGCCGAATGGGGTACAAGAACCTTAAAGTTTGGAAACTTGTTGGTAGTTAATAGGAATAGCTTGGGACGTATTCTGATTTGTTACACTTGTATATTAGGTGCGCAAAACCTTTGAGACCTTGGATTATTTCGTTGTTGCCTGGTAAATTAATTGTGGCGTGTGAGGTAAGTGTCTGGTGACACTACCTTCTGTGACTGCTAGCTAGAGCATGAGTTGTGAACGTTGCTCTCTTGTGCTTCGGTTTGGAATTTTTGTATATGATTATGCTCATGGTTTAAAATGCTGGATATTTGTTTTGAGAATTAAGTATGATTCAGCATCTTGATATTAGACTCCATGAGATATATGTATCTTGATTATTATCTAGTCATGCATGCTCATTCATAATTTTTAACTGTATGTTGTGTGTGAACCATGACATAACATACATGCATGATTTCCATATTGATAGCTGAAAATAATTTTGAAAAGTATGCATACGTATGAGCACGCATCATGTAGGCATCCCTTGGGTACCAGGGTATGGGACACTTGGCTTCAGTCCGCTTAGGTCGCAGATGGAACCCTCTTGAGGAGCCACTATGGGATCTCCACTGTACTTGTTGGTACGGGCACGACACGTACACTTTTGGCGTTATATACGCATCTTGATTAAGTGTTCTTGGCATTATATACGCAATATGATAATGTTTAGTATCTGTCGGATTTAACTTGATGATGCGACTGCTTTGTAATTCTGTATCTAGTTAGTACTGTTGCATTATTGGTTTTTTTATCACACTACTGAGATTTTTCTCACCCCTTTGGGGCTGCAATTTTTATAAAATTGCAGGAGGACGCAAAAGTATTTGAAGACGTGATTATATGGATATTTGCTGTAATTGTTGTTGTTTGAACTTGCTACTGTTGCTGTTTTATTTGCTGGATGACTGTATTAATTTAAGAAGTTTGGATTACTGTTGGACTATGATTTTATTGCTGTTTTAAGACTTTTATGACCAGCAAGTATTTTGGAAACAAATTCTAGAAACGTTGGGCGAAAATAATTTCTGACGTTATTAAGTGCTGATTTATAAACAGAATTGCGAGCACTTTGCGAGTCATGTTTCGAGGGGCAAACGACCTTCGATTTACTATTATTTTATATGTACGCGAAGCCCCAGATGTTCTCTTTCTATATAACAAGATTATTATTTTTTTGAATTTTTGAAATTGATTTTATACGAATTTTTCAAGATAGAAAGGAATGCCAGGAAATTAAACATTTTCAGCAAGCTAAGTAAATTTTTTAAAGCCACTCTGATTTTTGTAAGTAACCCGATTTCAATTATAAGTTTTAATTAGCAACATCAAAATGATTTTTCAGTATTTAAAATATGATGAAAGAACTCTAATCCGCTTAGCAAACAACACTCTAATCCGCTTAACAAACAACTCTCTTACCAAAACTGCTCTGATACCAATTAGTGTAACACCCTCCCTTGTTGTTTGCTAAGCGGATTAGAGTTCTTTCGTCATATTTTAAATACTGAAAAATCATTTTGATGTTGCTAATTAAAACTTATAATTGAAATCGGGTTACTTACAAAAATCAGAGTGGCTTTAAAAAATTTACTTAGCTTGCTGAAAATGTTTAATTTCCTGGCATACCTTTCTGTCTTGAAAATTCGTAAAAATCAATTTCAACGATTCAAAAAAATATTCTTTGTTTTATAGAAAGAGCACATCTGGGGCTTCACGTGCATATAAAATAATAGTAAATCAGGAGTCGTTTGCCCCTCGTAACATAACTCGCAAAGTGCTCGCAAAACTGTTTAAAAATCAGCACTTTCAAAAATTATTTTCGCAAACGTTTTTCAGAATTTTTCCCAAGTTACTAACTGATCATAAAGTCTTATCCAGAAACAAAATCATAGTTTCAACTTTCATCCAAGTTCTCGAAATATCAAAATAATACAGTCATCCATCAAATAAACAGTCAACAGTAGAGAATCCAAACAGCAGCAATTAACAACAGTATCCATATAATCACGTCCTCATATGCTCTTACGTCCTCCTGCAATTTTGTAAAAATTGTAGCCCAAAGGGATGAGAAAAATCCCAGTAGTGTGATAACAAAACCAATAATGCAACAATACTAACTAGAGACGGAATTACAAAGCAGTCGCATCATCAAGTTAAGTCCGACAGATACTAAGCATTATCATATTGCGTATATAGTGCCAAAGGTACTAATCAAGATGCATATATAACACCAAGGTGTACGTTTACAACACCGTCGTGCCCTTACTAACAAGTACAGTGGAGATCCTATAGTGGCTCCTCAAGAGGGTTCCAACTGCAACCTAAGCGGACTGAAGCCAAATGTCCCATACCCTGGTACACATGGGATGCCTACATGATGCGTTCTCAAACGTATGCATACTTTTCAAAATTATTTTCAGATACCAACAAGAAAAATGTGCATATATGCTATGTCATGTATCACACACAAACATACAGTTAAAAATCAAGAATGTGCATGCATGACTAGATAATAATCAAGATACATATATCTTACAGAGTCCAATGTCAAGATGCTGAATCATAATTAATTCTCAAAACAAATATCCAACATTCCAAACCATGAGCAGAATCATATACAAAAATTCCAAACCGAAGCACAAGAGAGCAACGTTCACAATCCATGTACTAGCTAGCAGTCACAGCAGGTAATGTCACCAGACACTTACCTCACACGTCGCAAATAATTTACCAGGCGACAGCGAAATAGTCCAAAGTCTCAAGGGTTTTGCGCACCTAATGTACAAGTGTGACAAATCAGAATACGTCCCAAGCTATTCCTATTAGTTACCAACAAGTTTCCAAACTTTAAGGCTCTTGTACCATTCGACCATCAAGGTTCTTTTCTTACAAAATTTCTGGTTCCAATTCGGTTTACCCCCAAGCAAATAGTAAAGAAATCCAAGGTTTACAACCTACTCAGATTCGATTTTAAGTCTCTGACTACACCTAAGTTTATAAATTTTATACAGAACAATACCCAATCGGTTCCTATCATGGTTTCTTTCCAAATAGCATTCTGCCCTCAAATTAATTTTCACCAATGATTAACCACGAATAAATCCCAATGGCTTACTCAAAACAGAATTGGTTTTAATATATAAAGGCTCATGACATTTATTCAAAATTTTAGTTCAACAAGACCAATGGTATGTGAAGGAAAGCCTAAGCTCATACCGTACATTTAATTTAAATAAGACTTAGTTCATAAATAGATTTACCAAGAAAAGAATCGAGTTTATCTAAACAAACATCAAGGATAATTTATTCCAAACCCAACTACTTCATTCATGGTGCGCTACAAGGGGCCTAAGCATGTTGTCCATATCATATTGTTTCATAAAAATCTAGAGATGTACTAAGTCACCACCAAACAGCCCCACCATTCAATTTTAAGATCATTTTCCAATTTACTTGTTAGGCTTTTAAGCTATGACCTAAAGGATGTAACATGGCAGAATCTAAAAAAGCTAAAATAAATAAAAGCTACTTCCTAGGCATGCTTCACGGTTTGAACAGAGGAAAGAAGGAGAGATTTTGTGCCTACCTCTTGCAAGCACACAAGGAATCCGAACAAAACAGAGAGCAGCACCTTCGCTTCCTAAGCTTTACGAACGCAGCAACTCAGCCCTTCAAACAGTGGTTGTGCGCACCAAGGGGAAGGAAGAATTTTCTAGAGTTCAAACCTATATACAAGGCGACATTTCCATCAACCCACGTGGAAGAGGAAAACAATGGAAGTGAGGAATTTATATACCTCTTTTTATGCAGAATCGCGGTTGAAACCAATGGAGATGAAACCAAGTTTCCCTTATGTTGTTCTCCTAAGAATGTTTACGGTCAAGGTTGAATGAGAAGGTGTTTAGAATTTTTTTGTTGTCTCTCAATGATGCTCACGGTTTAGTGTAGAAAAGAGGGAAGACACGAGGCTGAGCTTTATTTCAAAAAGAAGTACCAGAGTTCATGGTTGTTGTTCTTCTTCAAGGTTGCGCACAAAGTGAGAAGATGAGTAGGAATATGTGGTTGTAAAGGGTTCTATTTTATCAATGTGATTTCCCTAACTTGGTCCACTACAATCAGCGATTGATGAAGGGAGAATGAGGCTGGAATGTGAGTTTAAAAAGCCATCAAGAATAGAAGAGAATTGAGTCCTCTCTCTCTCTCCATGGAGCGTCCAAGAGGAGGTAATTGGGTGCAGAATTTTCTGCCCACACGAGTGACATGCAGGCTGACTACATAAGCCTCATTGGTTGCATGTCTTTAAAGCTAGTTGGTTTCTACAAGTAATCAGAATTTGCTCTTCCCTTTTTACCTGACCTAGGCGCTCATGTGATGGAAAAGACAAGGATAGATTTTTTGCCATGTGGTGATTGTTACCTAATTAAAGGCTGCCTTGTTGGATTACTTAGGAGGAGATAAGATTAGGGCAATATGCATAGAGCTTGGGCTGAATCAATGGACACTTCCTAAGGCCCTAATGGTTCGACCAAACAAGACTTTGGGGACCAAAATGTATAAGCCCATAAATGATATTAACTAAGATGCTAACCCATAAAGTTATAAGTTCCCAATTCTCTTTAGTATTTTTAATTTTTCTATAAGTTGCTATTAATTAATTCCTACATCTTTTCTAAGGCTTCACATGCCTAAAATAAATTCTCACCTATCATCATAATTCTAATAATTTCCTAACTCAATATTAATTCCATACTAGTAACCATATAATTCAAAAACCAAACAAACATTACATGTAGTTTGACTTTTCACACATGCATTCTTATGCCTTTTAATATTTTATGTATTTTCCTAATTACGTGGGATGTTACAAAAATAGGGTATCGACATCATCAGGACACAACTCGGTTACCTTAAAACGGTATCTCGAGGAAGCAAAACTATAACGGTCATATGACCATTGCAAGGGAAACTTTCCTTCCACATCTTCAGAATCAGAAGCTTTGAGATACCAAACTTCTTTGAAGTTCTTAAAGGACTCTGAGTAAACATGAAACAATTTCTGACGAGGAACACCCCGAAGAGTAACCCAACCTTTCCATTCTGGTGGTTCACGGCCAGTTCGAGGTGTAATGGGTTGAAAAAATAAGAACAAAAATGCTCGAAGGCCTTAATAAAACCCCAGCTATTAGGGTGAAGTTTGGTGGGAGCTATGTGAAGATGGTTCAAAATGAAAATCTGGAACTCGTCAAGGGAAACCTAATACCGAGTTTAGTAACGAGATCCCGGTAGAAGAAAAAGAAGCAAGGTTCATATGAGTTCTCCCCAGAGAAAAACGGTTCATCTTCACGTGGGGGGAGCTATATCATAGTTTTCTAACTTTCCAACGGGAAGCCCAGACACATCGTCCGCATTCATCTCGGACGTAGTGTTTAAAACTTCATAAGTTACCTAGGGAAACTGGGCTACTAAGGCGGCAGGAGGAGACTCAGAATCCGACTCAGCAGAATGAGACTCCTCTACTATCTCTGGTGGAGATGACGCCATAAATACCTAAAATAAGAAGAAGAATTTAATCAGAAGGACAAAATAGGCATACTTGAATCAAAAAAACTACTAGACGAAGAGTTGCTAGAGGATGATGAGGTTGGTTTGTCTGAGATTGTGATCGGATCATCTGCCTCAACAGATGCAGAGATAGATCCGGAAACATATCCATGCCGGCAACTAGCCAAGGTAGACTCGGCTAAAGAGTCACATCCTTTCTCAATGAGCTTAGAGCTTAGAAAGACGCAGGAGTAACATGGGCCGACTTGCTTGGTTGAGGGAGAATTTGGAAGAACGTGGGAGACTGATGACGTATTGGGATCTGGGTTGGTAGGTAAACTAGAAGGGTTTAGATCGGGTTAGGGAAAATACTGGGGGATACGTTTGTTTGCGTAAAGGCGACTCCTACCCTGTTTGGAAGAACCACTACCCCGGCTTTGGCCTAGATTCCGACTAGACAACTTGGATCTCTTTTTGGATCTACCACCGCGATAACCGCGAAGCATGGCTTCGTGTTCCTCTTCTTTTGTGCTTGAAATCCCCTACAGCCAAAAATGAACACTAGGAGGAACCTTCTTTAGAAGCTCAGAATCTTCCTACTTCTTTCCCTCATAGTGCAAAACTGAAGGAGGTTGCCCCCCCCCCCCCTTTATTTGTGTAAATGTTCAAACGGCACCAAGTTCAAAATAACGAAGGAAAAACGACAACAGAGGGTTGATAACACATATTTTGTTACACTTATTTATTACTCTTGGTTGGTATTTTTAGGTTTTATTTGAATTAAATAAAGGTCTTTTGGGTCAAATCAGAATTATAGATTTTAATTGGGTTTAATTGATTTTCGTCATAATTTTTCAGATTTACACTACTTTCGTATTTTGACCATATCTCACTCTACAGATGTCCAATTGACTCTTTTCTTGTTGTGTTTTGCAGCTAACAGATAGGGATACAATCTCTATTTCAGCTACTGTAGCCCAATTCGGATGGAAAGATCGTCGAAACCTGAGCCCAAGATGGACGTGTTTTGCTGGAAATTTATTTTGACGTTTGGACTTAAGTTATAATTTTGAACCCAATGTACATGAAGCCGAGAGCCATTAATTTGGTTTTGTTTCCTTTTATTTTGGGTTGATTTTGTAGAGCCCGAAGCTCAGCTTGATTAGGGGTTAAAAGGGCGAGAGTAGGGACCTTGTAGAACATCTTTCATTTGAATTTGAATTTTACAATTTTGAAATTAATATAATTTTCGTCTTTTTTCTCTCCTCTTTTCTTTAATCAACCCAAGGGTTGAGGATTCCATGGTTGAATCCTGAGGACCTGCGCCTCATTTTGAACCAAATTTGTTTCTCTTTCCCACTCGGTTTGGCATCGTGCGATTGTGGGTGTTCAATCTGAGATACGCGATTGCGTTCTTAGGAAATAGATTAACCATTAGATTTAATGGTTAGGTTGATTAAGCCAATGAACTCAAGTCGAATGGGTTGATACTCCGCGATTGCACGAGTAGACACGCCGTATTCGACCAAACGCTAAGTGATCGCTTAGAGAGGGTTCTCAATTGGAAATAAGGATTCTGATTCAATTGAGATCAATTGCGATTTGGTAATTATTTGTGCAATGATGGTTATCCTTGGAATCCTAATTCTTGGGTTGATTGCTTTTAATTTGATTACTTTTTATTTTATTTTATTTTCGTTTAAATTTACAATCATATTAACCCCCCATTTTAGTTTCCGTTTTTCTTTAGTTTCCGTTTCTCCTTATTTTCTCTTTTCATTTAGTTTCCATTTTCATTTGGTTTCCATTTTATTTTTATTTTTATTTTTATAACTGAGCGATTAAGATCCTTGCAAACTCCTTGAGAGACGACTTAGGTTGACGCTTTACTACAAATTTTTAATAAACCTAATTTAATTAATTTGCGCGAGTTCGACAGCTCGTGTCAAGGGTACGCACGCTAAAATGGCAAATATTTAAACAACATGCATCACTCTAGAAACACAAAATACTGACATAACAAGAAGAAAAAGCAATCAGCAAGCGATTTGCCAGAATGATATGTAGAGAACAACAAATCCAAAACAGAAATGATGAATGTCCAAAAAGCAAATGGCCAAATGCAGACAACTGAAGAAGAGAATAAGAGAAGTTTGAAGGAAATCAAAAATACCTGAATGAAGGAAATGAACTTGCAAGAATATGCAAAAGTGTGCACTCGCAGACGTTATCACTCAAGAGATTTGTGCAAAGAAGAATTTCTACAGAATAACCAAAGTAAAAAACAAAGAAGGGAAATGACACATGCTTATATAGCCACAATAATAACCGCAACAGTTACAAATAGCAAGGGTCAGGGGCACTGATGTCATTACACCCAAAAAGTAAAGATTAGACGCCTGAAACGACACATTCAATAAATGCGCACGAAATGCTAAAACGGCACAAAACGACTGCAGCACGCTAACAAATGCGAAAAGCACCATGTGATATGAACCTCACCAAGAATAGTGAGACCCAAGACCAATTTAGTTAGGATCGTTTCTACAATCAGGAATTTAAAACAAGAAATAAAGAACCTTGACCCGTTATTTATGGAAGATAAGAACCAAAGGTATAATAAGGATAAAGACGCCACACTCAATAAAGAAGAAGGTGAGTGATAAGTCTGGTTTGAACGCCACAAGAACAAGCTTCTTGATAAGTTCAGAGTTCTAGATAAGAACCAGAGAGAAGAAACCTCTCAATTATATTATAACTTCAAAATCTGATTACAAGAGTTATATCCTCCCTTATTTATACTTGGAACATCCCTCCAAGAATAGGAAAAAGACTTAGCAAATGAAAAGACACTAATTTAAAGTTGACAACTTGGAAAAGGAAGAGACTCTAATCAGCCGACTAAACATTAATGATGTTGGAAATGTGAATCAATCCCACTAAGCATTAATAACATTGAAAATGCTTTTAGCCCCACTAAGCATTAATTGACATTGGAAATTGCTACTCATTCCACTCAACCTCCCTTGCATTGATGACATTGACGAAATTCTGATTATGAATAAATTTGGGCTTGATGTCTTCATGATTAGCCCACATTTGCTGGATCAACCCACTAAGACCTTCTTTAAACTTCTTGGCCCTTGATCGTGTGATTGACTCATTTGGAAATTGTAATGGATCCCTAGGTGTTGTCTCCCTATTCATATCATTCCCTCCTTCTTCAAAAGGATTTGTCCTCAAATCTGCACCTACATCAAAAGGAGATAAATCAGAAACATTAAATGTTGCACTAATATTGTACTCACCTGGAAGGTCAAGCTTATAGGCATTATCATTTATCCTCTCAAACACTTGAAATGGTCCATCACCCCTTGGAAACAGTTTGGAACGTCTTTGGGCTGGAAACCTTTCCTTTCTATGTAGCTAAACCCAATCTCCGGGTTCAAAAACTACTTTGCTGCGCCCTTTATTGTCTTGGTTGGCATATTGTTCAGTTTTCCTCTCGATGTGTTGCCTAGATTTTTCATGAATCTGCTTAACAAGTTCAATCTTCTTCTTTCCATCTAAGTTAACATGTTCACTTACTGGTAAAGGAGTTAAATCCAAAGGAGTTAATGGATTAAACCTATACACAATTTCAAATGGTGAAAACTTAGATGCTGAATGGACTTTCCTATTATATGGAAATTCAACATGTGGCAAACATTCTTCCCATGATTTCAAATTCTTTTGAATCAAAGAACGCAACAATGCAGATAAAGTCCTATTAACCACCTCTGTTTGCCCATCTGTTTGTGGGTGACAAGTAGTAGAAAACAAAAGTTTTGTTCCTAGTTTACCCCACAAAGTTTTCCAAAAATAACTTAAGAACTTTGAATCTCGATCAGAAACAATACTTTTGGGAATACCATGCAATCTTACAATTTCTTTGAAAAACAAGTCAGAGATATGTGATGCATCATTAGATTTATGACATGGAATGAAATGTACCATTTTTGAAAATCTATCAACAACCACAAACACTGAATCCTTACCCCCTTTTGACCTAGGCAATCCTAAAACATAATCCATGGATATATCTACCCAAGGTTCATTAGGTATAGGGAAAGGAGTATACAGCCCATGAGGCTTAACTTTAGATTTAGCTTGTTTACAAGTAATGCATCCCTCATAGACTCTCTCCACATCACGTTTCATATGAGGCCTAAAGAAATGTTCATGCAGAACATCTAAGGTTTTAGACACTCCAAAATGCCCCATCGAACCTCCCCCATAAGCTTCTTTAACAAGCAATTCACGCAATGAACTTTTAGGCACACACAATTTTTTCTCCCTAAACAAATACCCCTCATGTCTAAAGAACTTTCCAAATGAAGTTCTCTCACATGCTTTGAATACATTACCAAAATCAAGATCATCAGCATACAAATCCTTAATGTACTCAAATCCAAGTAATTTTGCAGTTAAAATGGAAAGTAGAGCATACCTTCGGGATAATGCATCAGCCACAACATTTCCCTTACCCTTCTTGTACTTAATCACGTAAGGAAATGTTTCAATGAATTCCATCCATTTGGCATGTCTCTTGTTCAGCTTGTGTTGGCCCCTCAAATGTTTTAAGGATTCATGATATGTGTGAATCACAAACTCCTTTGGCTAAAGATAGTGTTGCCATGTTTCCAAAGCCTTTACTAGTGCATACTACTCCTTGTCATATGTAAGGTAAACTAAAGCAGCTCCACTTAGCTTTTCACTAAAAAAAGGCAATGGGACGTCCTTGCATTAGAACAACTCCAATACCTATTCCTGAGGCATCACACTCAATTTCAAAAGTATTAGTAAAGTTAGGAAAATCAAGCAAAGGAGCATTAGTTAATTTCTCCTTAATCAAATTAAATTCCTTTTCTTGTTCATCTCCCCATTTAAAACCCATATTTTTCTTAATAACCTCATTCAATGGGGCTGCTAGGCTACTAAAGTTCTTCACAAACCGTCTATAAAAACTAGCCAGCCCATGAAAACTTCAAACTTCACTCACACAAGTAGGACTAGGCCGATCTTGAATTGCACTTACCTTTTCTTCATCTACCTCTATCCCTTTAGAACTAACAGCAAAACCAAGGAACACAAGCTTATTAGTACAAAAAGAACAAGAGTAATGGTTTTGTTATTCATAACCAATGAGTATCTATTAATGTACCCATCGTGCATCACACGTCGATCAAACTGTCGTGGACGCCCTAAGAGAATATGCCCAGCTTGCATTGGCACAACATCACATAACACCTCATTCTTATACTTTCCAATTGAAAATGGAACTACCACTTGCTTGTTCACCTTGATTTCTCCACAATCATTCAACCATTGTAGTTTATATGGTCTAGGATGCTTCATAGTTGCTAAATTTAACTTCTCCACCAAACTAGTACTAAAACATTTGTACAACTTCCTCCATCAATAATCATGGAACACACCTTGTCCTTCACATTGCATCTATTATTAAAAATATTTTCTCGCTACAACTCCTTATCTTCTTTAACTTGAACATTAAGAGCTCTTCTAGCCACTAAAATCTCTCCTTCAACTCGTAATTCTATATCACTTGCATCTTCTAAAGAAGGCATGGATTCATTATCAGATTCACCTTCACTTTCAACATCACCATTATCTTTCAAAATCATGACTTTGTTACTTGGACATTGAGAAGCAATATAGCCCCTTCCCAAACACTTAAAACATTTTATGTCTCTATTTCTAGAGGATTGAGATTCAGTTTTACCTTGGCTGGAAGTGTTTACAACTTGGTTGGTTTTGGAGGAACCAACTTGAGATTTAAAATGAAGCTTTTCTTCATTTTTATTCCATGTTGGTCTTGAATGAGAAGTGGAATTCTGCCCCATACGCATGGTACCCTTCCTTTTGAGTCGCCTCTCCACCTTTATGGCCATATGCACCATGTCATCTAACTCCACATAATGTTGTAATTCTACCACATTTGCAATGTCCCGATTTAAGCCAAGCAAAAATCTGGCCATAGTAGCTTCACGCTCTTCATCTACATTGGCTCGAATCATGGCTCTCTCCATCTCCTTGAAATAGTCTTCAACGCTTTTAGAACCTTCTGTGAGACTTTGTAATTTCTGAAACAAGTCCCTATGGTAGTGACTTAGAATAAATCGCCTTCTCATGAGAGCTTTCATGTCCTCCCATGTTTCAATAAGTCTTTCACCATGTCTCCTCCTGTTTGACACAAATTGATCCCACCAAACAATAGCATAATCAGAAAATTATATGGCAGCCAATTTTACCTTTTTCAACACGGAGTAGTTATGACAATCAAACACCAACTCCATCTTTCTTTCCCACTCCAAGTAAGCTTCTGGATTATTTCTGCCTTGGAAATATGGAATCTTCATCTTGATACTTCCTAGGTTATTATCAACCCTTTCTTCATTACGCACTCTTCTTCCTTCATTTCATCCTTTATTTCGACATTCATTCTGCCTCATATCAACTGTAGAATTGGTGTCATCTTCATTTTGATGTTCTGAAGTTCTCGGTTGTGGCTCCCTTTGTTCAACTCTTTCTATTCTATCTTGCATTTCATCAAACCTGAAGTTCAATCTTTCAAATCTCTGTGTCATGGCTTCAAAGTAGAATTTGAAATCTTTAGGAATTTGAGCATCACCCTCTTGAGGCATTTTTTTTAATCTGCAAAAAAAAGAACAAAAGTTAAAATATCCTCACAAACACACCCTCACGTGTTTCTCTCCCAATTAACAGCTCTCACACTCGTGTTTCAAAATTAGGCTTTTATCCTCTTATAAGCTCACATTCTCCTGCCTTTTTCCCCTCTTATGAATTCCCTCTTTTAGTTCTTAGCTGAACTCAATTGAAGTTTTCTTGAAGAAATTCAAACAGATCACAAGATGTAATACAAAGAGACAAGAAGAACAAGAGAAATATTTTTTTAATGTCAAGAATTAGGGGTAAAGAAATGTTGGAATGACAATAAATTTTAAGCAATAACTGAAATTAATTAAGAAGGAAAGTACACACTGGAATAGAAAAGAACAAAACTGGAAAGAATACAAAGAGACAAGTTTTACTTCAAGGAATTTGGATCAGATTTTTTTTCTTCCTATTCTTTTTTTGCTTTTGAAGATACTAGATTTTTTTTTGTTTTTTTTTCTTCCTTTTTTTTCTTTTTGCTTCTGCAGATACTAAGACTTTTTTTTTTTGGCTTCCCAAAATACTAAGATTTTTTTTCTTTTGAACAGCACCAATGGGAATAGTTGACACAAGAAGGAGAATGAAATAAAAAAAAGAAGTTAACAATAAAATAAAAGGATAGATCAAACCTGATTTAGAAGACTAGCTTTGATACCAAATGAATGAACCTCACCAAGAATAGTGAGACCCAAGACCAATTTAGTTAGGATCGTTTCTACAATCAGGAATTTAAAACAAGAAATAAAGAACCTTGACCCATTATCTATGGAAAATAAGAACCAAAGGTATAAGAAGGATAAAGACGCCACACTCAAGAAAGAAGAAGGTGAGTGATAAGTCTGGTTTGAACGCCACAAGAACAAGCTTCTTGATAAGTTCAGAGTTCTAGATAAGAACCAAAGAGAAGAAACCTCTCAATTATATTATAATTTCAAAATCGAATTACAAGAGTTATATCCTCCCTTATTTATACTTGGAACATCCCTCCAAGTAGGGGTGTTCGCGGTCTGGATTGGATCGGTTTTGGAAGTAAAATTCATCCGATCTGATCCCTTCGGTTTGATCATATAATTATCCATTCGGTTTGAGTTTTTTTTTTTAAATCCGATCCGATCCAATCCAATTTTTTTCGGTTTGGATTGGATCGGTTTTCGGTTTTTTGAAAATTTTAAAATTTATTTTATGATTATTGTGCAAATAACATCTTTTGTATATATTGGCTTTGTAATTTTTTTTTAAATACGAAAGTATTAGTAAACTATAATATAGTTTTTTTTTTAGCAATGAGATATGAAGCTCTACAAAGATAAAATTTTGTTGATAAGATGTGATTAGATTTTTTCGTGAGTCTAATTGATGGGTTAATGGGTCTTGGGTTTAAAAATTTTTAAGCTATGATTAGGAAAATACCCAAGTATATAGAGGGAAATTAATATATTGGATCGGTTTGGATTGGATCGGTTTTCATCAACCCATCCAAAAACCGATCCAATCCAATTAAAATTTGCGGTTGTTTTTTGGTTTTCAGTTTTTCGGTTTTCGGTTTATTCGGTTATCGGTTTTTCGGTTCGGTTTTCGCGGTTTGAATCGGTTTGGATCGGTTGATGAACACCCCTACCTCCAAGAATAGGAAAATACTTAACAAATGAAAAGACACTAATTTAAAATTAACAACTTGGAAAAGGAAGAGACTCTAATCAGCCCACTAAACATTAATGACGATGGAAATGTGAATCAACCCCACTAAGCATTAATAACATTGAAAATGCTTTTAGCCTCACTAAGCATTAATTGACATTGAAAATTGCTACTCATTCCACTCAACCTCCCTTGCATTGATGACATTGACTAAATTCTGATTATGAATAAATTTGGGCTTGATGTCTTCATGATTAGCCCACATTTGCTGGATCAACCCGCTAAGACCTTCTTTAAACTTCTTGGCCTTTGATCTTGTGATTGGCCCATTTGGCAATTGTAATGGATCACTAGTGTTGTCTCCCTGTTCATATCACCATGTGTCAAAACGAAATGATTGCTGACAATAAAGTCGGTAACAAACACTGAAAACTCACATATGAGATTCAAGAAATGAATACCTAAGCACAGCGATGTTTAGCCGCGTTTTAAGAATGATGCGCTTGGGGGCAACCCGCCAGTTCGACCCGAACAAGCTCAAGCTCATTCATCACCAGGCTATACACATAGTATCTCGCCAGGTTCATGCTTAACCTGCTCAGATAAGGGGACGAGAGAAAGAATTCCAGGCTCCAGAAGAGAGTTATAAGCTCGGAACATATGGCGAAGCATATGAGTAAGGAATGATGCTAAGCCGAGTCTTGGAATGGTGTGCTTGGGGACAACTTGCCAGTTGGATCACGAAAACTCAAGCTCATTCATAACTCGGCACAAGGGATCTGCACGACATTTTCCTGGGTTCATGCTCAACCCGTCGAGATAGGGGGAAATGAGGTCCCCGATTGAAAAATCCTAAGATGCAAGGAGCATACGTGCAAAGCGTTCACAAAAACTCAAAGTTTGCAACAGAAAACCCGAATCAATGCACAGAGGAGTTTACCCCGGCAACTTGGACACCCAGGTAGCCTGGCTGAGGGGCAACTATTATGGACCCGTATAAGGGGCCCATTGGTTGACAGACCCTACAAGGGGCAATCTAAGATTTAAATAAAGTATAATTATGGAAAGGTATCCATCAAGGATACTAATCCTAATACGACAACATGACAGATGGGCTTGGGCCCTTATCAGAGGCGCTAAAGGTCCATATTCTACTACCCACAGGTAAATCCTATAAATAAGAGGTAAAACTTAAAGGTACGTTACGCTCTCTCTCTCTCTTACTGTTATGCTATCACTATGCGCGCGCACACACCCCCATTGACAAAGTCGTTATTCGTTCATTGTGCACAGTGATCTGCTTGACTCAAGGGTATCTCCTTCTTAGATACCTTGGAGATGGCACTAGATCCTAGATCAACATACCAGTCCATTCGGCTGGACATCTCTGTCTCCAAGACAGAACATGTTGGAAAACAATAATTCAGACCGCTCTTAAGCACGACGTAATTAGGTTAGGGATAATTAATTACGTAGAACACAGATCTAGGACGTTCATGATGTTTGGTGATGCTTTTGGATTAGGAATAATGCAAATCATAATTGAACATAGGTTTTTGATGCTGGAAAGTGCAGAACCGCTGTAGAGGATCAATTACTTAGGGAAGGTGTTGTAACAGGTTTTGGAAAAATAATGAAAAACAAGGTGATTGGATGATATTTCAGGCCTGGACTTTCTCATCAGTAAATACAAGTTTCTCTGCGAACCAGTAGCTTCTTTTTACATCATTTCATCTTTGTATTTGGTTCATTTAGTGCTATCTTGATTTCCTTTTACATTAGTTCATGTTTCTCCAATTAATCTTGAGAAAATTTATTGATTATACTTTCATATAAATCCTCGAGGGAATGATAAACTAAACTCACACAGTATATTACTTGTTGACCGTGTATATACTTGCATCTGTGGTAATTCTCTGCCAATTCATTGCTTATATTTGTTTACTCTGAGATTTACTTTAACAGTATTCAGTTGGGAAACAAAAAACAAAGTGATTATATTGCCTGAAAAATAATAAATAATAGCTCTCAATGGGCTGCTGCAATTATTATCTATCATAATTTCGATATAAATAGTAGCAATTATAAGCTACTCAAGCGTTACTGCTCGCCTCCACCCTTATCCCCTTCCTAGCATATAAAGAGTAACATAATCGAGATAATTTGAAAAAAGAAAAAGAAAACCTAAGAAACCCCTCGGTTATGACTGGTTTCAAAACAATATTAAAGAATCCTTGACCTGTGCTAACCTAAACAAGGATTCCTTCCGTCAAAGTTTATATTATTATTCACATCGATGCCTTCTTTTGTCCATTTCAACCTTAACACTAACTAAAATTATATTGTTATTAAAAACTCATAGTTATTAACCTTTGTTATTAAGACTATACCCAGCTAATTAATCATAATGATAAGATGAGATGGCATGTGATTTAACTCATGTTTGTAAAAGAGATATACATAAATAATGGATTGCAAACAGCAAACGGTAAAGTGAGGATCTTAAGTGAAGTAAATAGAAACAATCTTGCTAGGATCTCATAATAAGGGAAAGAAAAATAATAAACATAATGGAGTCACTAGTCCTTATAAAAATATAAAATCAAATGGTTATTTACATAATATTATAGTGTCGATATCTCGGGTTTGATCCTCACTGTTCACCATTTAATTAATAATTAAATAAATTTTGTGAAGATTTTTAGCATGAGTAAGTAGACTTGTTTATTATCTATCCTTCAAATCTAGTGAACTCTCGTATAAAAATACGTGTTAAAAAAATATATAATGATTAATATAGTATCACGACACTGCATTTTGTGTTAAAGGTTGTAATTGCTTTCTTAGAATCAATATCCTTAGTATTTAGTGGCTACAGGATAGGTCTGTCGTCAGCCATTATTGGATTAGAATTTAGAACTACAGGAACATCCACATGGAGAGAGGGCCACTTAAAATGTAGATGCCAGAGAAGTACGGGTCCATGCCCTCATTTTTGTTATAAAATGAGTGCACCAAATCCAAGGTACGTAAAGGTAGAGTAAACAAGTCATGTATTATGGTGGGGATAATGTTGCATCGCGGCAACAAAAAAAAAATATTATTTTTTTAATAAATAATTACGTCAATGTAGTTATTTTGAAACTATTTACATAGATATAACAGTCAAATACGCCCTATAGAGACGTGACCGGTTGGAAAGAGACACTTCTCATTGGGGCGTGACAGAAGAGAGAGACACCCTCTCTTGTGGGGCGTGTTTCACCAGATACTGCCACGTGGCACAAAAGTCAACAGTTTGAACGTAAAACTTTGGAAGTCCATAACGTTTGACTCGGGTGTCCGAATTAGGTAATTTTTTTTATTCCACATAACTTTTCTAGATCTACATAATTGACACCTCATTTGACATATTTTGTCTCTCACAAAAAAATTTGAATTTACAACAATGATACTATAAAAACGTTTAAACCCAAATTAATAAACAGAAAACCACTGTTATGATTAGAAACATTCATAGTCAAGATTCTTATGATTATAGTAAAAATACATCAAAATGACATAGTTTTATTAAAAATGACATAACTTTGTGTCATTTAAAATAATAAAAATTATATCCACCTTAATAGTTTTATCAAAACATTCACGGGATCTCATCGAAAGAAAAGGAAAAATAATAATAAAAATAATACTACCATATCGTTTATATTTTAAAACAAAGACAGGAAAGAAAATTATCCCCACCTTAATATTCACTTTTATCTTTCTTCGTTAATAAAGTTTCATTACTCTTAACTTTTTTACTTTATCTACTTTTCTTTTAATAGAGTTTCCTAAAAAATTCCCAAGACTCCTCTCTTTTATTCCCTCTCTCTCTCTCTTATTTCTCTAAATAAAATTCTTTTTGATAAAGCTTCCTTACTATTTATTAATTTTATATTCTTTATTCTTCTCTAATTTTATTTTTTTTGCTAGAACTTCCTTTCATTCACTAATAGTAGTGTTATTAATTTTTGCTAGAACTTTACTCTTAGGCTCAATTTTTTTTCAGGTTAATAAATTATTCGATATTCTGTCACCGGCAGACGTTAACTGGATAAAATTATAAATTTAATAAAATTCTTCATTCAAATTTTTACTATATACCTCAATAACATACATAATTAATTTTGATAAAATAAGTCATATTCATTGCATGCGATTAATGGGAATGACAACTAACCTAACTTTATCATAACTTACCATAATCATAAGGATCTTTACTATGAATGTTTCTATTGAATGTTTCTAATCATAACAGTGGTTTTCTGTTTATTAATTTGGGTTTAAACATTCTTTTGGTATCATTGTTGTAAATTCAAATTTTTTTGTGAGAGACAAAATATGCCAAATGAGGTTTCATTACGTAGATCTCGAAAAGTTATGTGGAATCTGTTATGGACCTGAGTAAGACCCATATCCATAGAAGTCCTAAATGATACAAGCCCAAAGGTAAGCACTATAAATAGGAGCTGAAGACCACATGTATGACTGATCTTTTTCAACCCTATTTTTATGCAATCACACAGCCCACACACACACCCCCCCCTTTGGCTGAATTCGTTGCTTAGTGTGTAGTAATTCGCTGCCCTAAGATACCTAATTCATAGGTATCTAGAGAGAAAGCACTAGATCTGATATCAACTATCTAACCTTTGGTTAGACATCTCTGCCTCGGGCAGAACATGGAGCAAAGTATCCCAGAACCCACATGTGTAATGCAAATATCAGAGGTAGATGATTGGCATTTCATCATCGTTGACTACTTAGAAAATGGGACGCTGCCCTCAGGAAAGGAGGAAGCCAGGAAATTAGTCAAAGATGCAGCATTATATACCATGGTGGAAGGACAGCTGTACAGAAAGGGTATTTATTCGCCTTGGCTGAAGTGCTTAAACTCGGATAGGGCAAGATACGTCTTGTCTGAAGTCCATGAAGGAATTAATGGCCAACATATTGGAGGTAAGGCTTTAGCTCGTAAAGCGGTTAGAGTCGGTTACTTCTGGCCATCCATGAGTAATGATGCAAAGGAGCATGTGTAGAAGTGTGACAAATGCCAGAAGCACGAAAAGAACCTGCTGGCTCCTCCAGAAGAATAAAGTTTAATCACGGCACCATGGTCATTCTTTAAATGGGGAATGGACCTTCTGAGTCCATTTGCAGCAGCAGCAGAAGGCCAATTAAAGTGGTTAATAGTGGTTGTTGACTACTTTACTAAATGGATAAAAGCAGAGCAAGTTGCTACTATCACCTCGACTAAAATCCAATGCTTCTTTGAGAGAAATTTAATTTGCACGTTCGGGATACCAGCTGAGATAGTTACTGATAATGGAAACCAGTTCACAAGCAAAGCCTTCCAAGAATTGATGGTGAACCTTCATATCTGGCATCGCTTCGCATCAGTAGAACATCCCCAAACTAACGGTCAAGCAGAAGCAGCTAATCAAGTCATCATAGAAGGATTGAGAAAAAGAATAGAGCAATCCGCTAAGGGGAATGGGTAGAAGAGCTATATTACGTACTTTGGGGATACAGAACCACAATACAGACGTCTACAAGGGAAAGCCCATTCAGGTTAACTTATGGATGTGAGGCCATGATTCCGGTGGAATTAGGAGAGCCGTCCTAGAGAAGAGTCCTAGCGCTATCACAGACTGAAGAAGAAAACAGTAAAAGGGTGGCGGTGGAGAAGAGTCGTCCTGTAAGAACCCGCACCGTTAATTAAGGAAGTTAATTAATTAATTATGAGAGATTAGGAAATGATTCCGTAATTCACCCTAATAATCATTACGAGGTTTAAATAATTATGGTAAGTGAGTAATAATGCTGAAAGTCATTTTTCAGACGAAAAGTGCAAATACCGTTCTGCTACTCGATATAAATGCGTACTGATGAAGTATCCCGAAAAATTATGAAAAGTGTGTATATGTCACTAAAATAACATATAGGACTTGTAAAATAAGTTTCAAGTTAAAATAATGAGAACTGGTGCTAGAACTGATACTGGCTATGAAAAAGTGCGTACCAAAAATGTGTTGCAAAAAATTAAAATAAAAATATGACAAATCCTAGAAAAATGGCTAGGTTCAGAATTTCAAGTTTGAGATTAAAATGATAAGCGTAGCTATTAATGCTAATACTACGCGATTAACTTAAGCGTGCCTATAAATACCCTTGGGCACATGATCCTAGGTCAGCCTCCCTCTCTTCTACGTGAGTTTTCTGAGTTTTGTGACCAGCCACCCTTCTCCCATCTTCTCTCCTCCATTGAAGCTCAAAGAGAGCTCTTTTCACTTAGTTCCTTCACCAAAGTTGCTTATAAGAGTGTGCTCTAGCCTTGGGTGGGTGAAAGTATAACACCTCACATTTCTAAATTAAATATTTAAAATATTGAGTGAGTATTTAAGTGACGGATTAGTGAAAATCCTAAAGATTAGGCCAAAATACAAAGAAAGGGCAAAACGGTAATTAGCCAACACACAACCCTAGGAAGATAAAAATTGAGTAGAAGGTCTCAGATGATAAAAATAACCCTGGAAATGGATTCAAAACGAAAAATCGAGTGGTTAGACAAATTCGGGAAAAATTGATGAATAGTGATTTTACCGGTGTAAAATACTGCAGTATAATTGTATCGATAAGCTTGAAATTTTTATCAGTATTTTTAGGAAACAAAAATATGACATGGACGAGAAAAATACGTAGGTCATAAATTTGTGGTTGAAATTAGGTGATTGATTAAAGTTAAATCGCGTGTGGGACCCACCTAAGGAAAAAAAGTCACTTAAATGAGTCATGTTGACTTTTTCCCTCACGCTCTCTCTCTTCCCTTCCCCTCTCATCCACGTGAAACAGCCCCCTCCCCCATTGAAACCCCACCAAACTTTCTTCCTTTTTCTAAATCATCCATTTCTGCACCAAAACCCTTGAAATTTATGTTGAAATTTATTGAAAAACCCATTCTAAAGCCATTGGTGATACTCCCAAGCCTTGAAATCGCCTCTTTGTGGAGAATTTGGCAAAAATCAGATCTGAAAATTTGAAGAAAATTGGATGTTCATGGAGCTTTTTGATCTTCCATTGCTTGGAGGAGTCTTGGGGTAGCTTCTAGCCTTTGTTGTGAGTATGATTCCATCCCATTTACATGGTTTAATTGTGATTGAATTTTTGGAAACCTAAAGCTTGATTTGATGATGTGTTGTGTTAGGGAGCTCAATTGGAAAATGTGTATTAGATGATAATGCCTTAGAATGATGTATTAAAGCTAGAAATGCAATGAAAATTTTAAGTGAAAATTGATGATTTTTAACTTTGGTTTTTTTTTTATGGTCATGACATGGAATTTTGGAAAATGTGTTGTGATGTTAATAATGAGTTGTTGTGTGATTGAATGATGATATAATGTAATTGGTTGAGGTGTGGAGTTGTAAGAATTAATGGAAATCCTTGGATGTGTGCAATGGTGTAAATCGGTTATGTTATGAAAATGGAGGAATTGAATTGGAAAAATTATAGGGATCATGTGTTGTGTAATCAAATGCTAATTAGATGGGTTGTGTGGTGGTTGGAAGGTTGAAAAACCAATAGAAAAAAATGTTGGTGGTGTTGAGTGGCTACTTTGACATAGAGTGAATTATTTGGTAAAACGGTGCTTAAAAGACGTAAAACGACGAAACGACACTTGAATTAGCCTTATGGCAACCTAAGGATGAGTAATAAAATGAGAAAGAAAATTTATAAAAATAAATCTCAAATTAACACTACTATGGCCGAACCATCAAGGAGGATGGGGAGGATTTCGCGTTTTTCGCGTTTTGACGTAATTTGATGTACACTGATGGTTTACGTGGTTGTATAGGTTGTCGTACGTCGACTTGAACCCTGAACAGTGAATCAGTGAGTTGCCCTTGGTCCTGGACCGAGTGGATTGAGGTAAGTAATTGGTTCAATGCATGTATAATTGTAAATTAGCATGTATTGTTTGAATTGTGAGTGATTGGGAATGTCCTCTGTGTAGGCATTCTGTTGTGTACCAAGTTGTGAAATAAGCTGCTGCGAAGCTAAGGGAAAGAACAAATTAAGGTAACCTCTTGGTACTGGGGCTTGTTCCCCTTTTCTGTTCCACCTTGCCAGTTGATGGCAACGGTAGGAAGTGTATATGAGTAGTGTAGAACAACATGAGCATGCATGCATTATCACAGTGGGTACTTATGTACCGAGTCTCTGGCCAGTAGACAGTTTTTGCCTTCGGGCGTTTCGGACTTCCACTGGATAGGTCTCCGAGAGGGAGTTCCAGTTGACCTAGGGTCGTGGTGTGTGATCCGGATAGGAGCACACTAGGAATGTCTCGGGTGTTATGGTTGGTTTGGGCATCATGGTTGTGGTTCTTGGAACACACCTTGGATGATACCCGTAGGCTTATATATGCCCAGGGCGTGCGTGGTATTGGTAGCTACCATCCCGCATCGTCATATTTTGTATCCCGATATTCCACAGTTTCTCTAAATCCCTTGTTTTATCCTGTTTTGAAAGTGGTTGTTTATACTATTGATATGCATCGAAGTGAACCATTGGGCGGAGTTTTCTCCAGAAGCTCTGGGTTACTGAGATATATTCGTATATCTCAGCCCGTCTCGGGGCATTTATTTCAGGAGGTAGCAGTGGAGCTGGAGCAGCGGGCAAGAGGCCCGCAGAGTGATCAGTGGAATGCTTAGTATTTTGCATTTTGTTGGCCATGTGGCCTAGGCTAGACATAGGGCATGAACATCTCATATGTATGTAGGATGAGTTTCATTAGCATATTTGTTCATGTCATTTTGCCTATGTCTAGTAGTTTATGTTATTCAGTTTATGTTGTAATTTGTATTTAAGTTGTAATATTGGAGGATTGTAAGTTAAAGTTTAAGTTTTAAGTTGTAAATTGTAAAGCAAATATTGTAATTGTACTTAATGCATGACATGATATGATGGAAGAGCTTTAGGCCTATTTTAGGTTATGAGTACTTGTATGATGAAATATGCATGAAATTGGAATTAGTGATTGAAACTATGTATGGACTTTAAAGTAAGCTATTGGTGTAATAAATATAAATTGGATTGGGTTGTAAGTGCCCCAAGGCATTGTTGGTCCTTGTGTGTGCCACCTATTGGATTATTAATGTATTATTATTGGATTATTAGGTACCTTTGAGGCATTAGTGAACTTGTACAATTTGGGGATTATTGGAAAAACAAAGGAAACTCTTGCGAATTTTTGGTAGAATTGGCAGAATTTAGGAGAACTTCGGGAGAGCGTATCTCCCTCTATAGAAGTCCGATAAAGACGTGCCAAACGCAATTTTGAAGTTTGAGATGTCCTCTACCTTGTGTCAAAATTTGGGAAAAATTTGGATTGGTCTTCGACCTGAAAAAAATGGAGGAACGCACACTGCTCATGTGCCTACTGCACATGTGGCAGTTCTGGACCAGTTTTGGGAAATTAATTCCCGCTTCGTTTCTCAGTCAAATTAAGTGTATGATATATCAAATCGAAGATTGAGGTGTCTAGTTTATGGTGTAAATATTTGAGGGAAATTGGATTAATGGGTTCAGTGAAGTAATTCAGAGAGTGAGAGAGGTTTTGAGCTGTTTTGGCGTTGGTTGGCTGTTTTGCTTATCCAACTTCAAACGGCGATAACCGGAGAAAATGAGCTCTGACACGAGTTGTCGAACTCGCGCAAATTAAAAATTAATTCTTTAGGGTTCAGAAAATTTGCAGTAAAGTGGAAACCCTAAGTCGCCTCTCAAGGAAATTGTTTTGGTTAAAATCGCTTATGAGAACAGAAAATTAAAAAGGGGGTTTTGGATTTTGATTCAATAATTAAAAAGGCAGAATATAAATTTGGAATAAAATTCGTAATTAAAAATAACCAACCTAAGGTTTGGGTTCCATGGACATCTTTCCTCGGATAAGAGGATATCAGAATTGTGATTGATTTGTCAATCGAATCAGAATCCTTATTTCCAATTGACAACCCTCTCTAAGCGATCGCTTAGCATTTGATCAAAGACGATGCTTCTACTCATACAATCGCAGAGTATCAGCCCGCTTGATTTAAGGTCATAGGGTCAATCAACCTAATCATCAAATCTGATGATTAATCCCTTTCCATAATCGCATTCGCGAACCTCAGATTGAATATCCACGATCGCACGATATCAATCTGAGTGGGAAGGGAAACAAAACTGATTTGAAATAAACGCAGATCCTCAAGACTAATCCATGGAATCCATTACCCTTAGGTTGATTAAAAGGTTCTTAGCCTCGCATGGCTAAGGTAAACATAATTGAAATAAAAAGATGAAGAAGAAGAAAAAGATGAAGAACGCAATTGAATAAAAACTCAGAGAGAACTTCTCTGTTGTAAAAACTGACTGCCAAGGGTTTCCTAGAGTCCCCTTTAAATAGCCGTCACGCAGGACGGCTAGGGTTTCATCGCTTCAGCCTAAACATAAAATGAAATCTGAATAAAATAAAATAAAATAATAAAACATGGCCTTGGGCCCTAAACACATTGGGTACTAATGAAAATTACAAGTTCAAACGTCAAAATAACATTCCAGCAAAACACGTCATCTTGAGATCAAGTTTCGACCATCTTCCCGTCCGAATTGGGCTTCAGTAGCTAAAATAGTAATTGTAGCCCTATCTGTTAGCTGCAAAAATCAACAAGAACGGAGTCAATCGGACATCTGTAGAGTGAGATATGGTCAAAATACGGAAGTAGTGTAAATTTGGAAAATTATGACGAAAATCAATTAAACCCAACTAAAATCTAGAATTGTGAATTGACCCAAAAGACCTTTATTTAATTCAAATAAATCATAAAAATACCAACCAAGAGTAATAAATAAGTGTAACAAAATATGAGTTATCAAATTCCCCCACACTTATCTTTTTGCACTCTGGGCAAAAACAAACTAAAATTGAAAGCAAAGACTAAGATCAGCCAATCCTTTCTAACAACTATGAAGCATACAGAAAATATACAAAGATCACAAGTCTTCCACAGGTAAATCAATCAGGACAGAAATTCTCTAATCTCGAATCACAAGACCTGCTAACTTCAACTGCAACTGCTAATTGCACAAAAATGGTTCCTCACAAGATGCTCTCAATTTTTCTCTCAAGTGTATCAGTTAATTCAGTATATCACTCAAATCAACTCAAGAAAATCATCCTACCATAGGCTTGCTCAAGTTCTACTTCTCCACTGCTCATAACACATGCATGCACAAATCAAGAGGGATTTATGCAGGGTTGTAATGGGGCTGAGGTAAAGGTATGGATGAATATGGAAGAGAAAGCTAAACACCCCAGAATTTTACAAAGAGCAAAAGTTAAGAACTAAACTAAGAACATAAAACAAAGATACTGAAAAGATAAACACTTTTTTTTTTTGTCTTTTTTTGTTTTTTTTTTGTTTTTTTGTTTTTGTTTATGTTTTTGTTTTTGTTTTTGTTTTTGATGAAAAACCACATAAGTACAACCACATATGTCACCCCCCACACTTAAACTTTTGTCCGTCTCGGGCAAACCCCCACACTTAAACACAACATCACAATGAAACCAATGCTCAGTAAAACTCCAGGGTGTGGAATTAATTAGTTTTTCACTTAGGCTTGTAATGCGGCTTAAGAAATAAAGGATATAAAGGCTCAAAAGGGCTCACCAAGGGATAATAATATAAGGGATGGCTATCTGGCTAAAGTGGGTAAAGAAAGAAAGAATGCTTCAATCATATTCATGCATGCAAATGAAAAATGCAGTTTCAAAAAGAACAAGAGCAAGTTCTAGAGGACAACAATCAAGAGCAGAAACACACAAGAAAGAAAGCATGGCCAGAAGATATGCCATGTATGCGGGCTCAAAACCTCACAAGGGTAAACCAAGTCATGCAATCAACAACACAGAATCAATCAACAGGTAGTTGTAATCCAAGAATCGAGATCAAAGCCAAACAGATTATGCTATCAAACACTGTGATCTAAGTCTACTCCATGTACCACTCAATAATTACCAGAAAGAAAAGGAAAATCTACCTATGAAAAATCATAAACTAAAAGAAAGAAAGGAAAAGAAAAAGAAAAATGCAAATAACAGAAAGAAAAGAAAAAGTCAAAAACTAAAAGAAAGAAAGGAAAAGAAAAATAAAAATGCAAATAACAGAAAGAAAAGAAAAAGAGGGAAGAGAACTCCATGAACTCCCTAAGGAGAATAAACAACATCAAGTAGCTTGATTTCTTCCTCACTGGTTTAACACTTTCTTCAAGTAGAATACAGTGCATGCACGTGGAAGGACTAATTTCTACATTATCTGCTAAAGTCCATCCAATTGCCTTCTTACTTTCTTTCAGCAATGTCAAAAGCTTTTCCTCTTGCTCAGGTAGAAGGTTCTTGGCCACTATCACATGTAACTGTTCATTTTCCTCCAGATATGAATACTTCAGATGGTCAGGCAGAATCTTTAACTCTAATTTCGGAGGCTGCTCAATGGATGGAAGAAGTCTAGCGGGTGCAAATTCTGCAGAAAACAAGTCAGCAGCTATGCCTGTAAACAAATTCTCAGAAACAGAATTAGGATCATCAAAAATATAAGCAGGCAATTCAGATAATGCAGATTCGCACTCAGAATCAGATTCATCAATAAGTGCATCGTTAAAACCAGAAAGATGTGATGCTATTTCAGCACACACAATGCACTCTTGACTATCACTACAATCACAGAAATCAGAACCATGAATAGATGAAAAATCAGTAAGGAATTCAGGAGAAAAATCCTCAACAACTTCATCTATCACATCAATGCAGAAAACAAGATGATCAGATGTATCAGTGCTCTGCTTCTTGGAGCTAGTGTCACTTCCCTTAGATGACTCAGCAGCAGTGTGGTTTGGCTCCTCCATATGTTTGCCAGACCGCAGAGTAATAGCACTCACATTTCCGCTTCCTTTTGGATTTGGAACTGTTTGGGATGGAAGGGAGCTGCCACTTGCTTGTTGATTTTGACTCATTGACGTTGCAAGCTGGCTAATCTGTGTTTGCAGATTCTGGAGGGAATACTCAGTAATCTGCTGGAACTGCAGATTGATAGTTGCCATCTGCTTCACTAAATCCTCCAAAGAAGGACCATCGCTACTGGCTTGCTGCTGCATTGGCTGTGGAGGTGCAAATTGTTGAAAATTTTGCCTCTGTTGAGAAGGTGCAAACTGCTGCCTCTGTTGGAATGGTGCACTTTGCTGGTTCTGATTCCAATTGAGATTTGGATGATTTTTCCAACCAGGATTATATGCATCAGAGAAAGGATTGTTTTGCTGCTGCTGCTGCATCTGCTGGTATTGTGGCTTTGCAGGAAAAACTGCAGCAACAGACTGATCAACTTGGAAACCGCTGTCAGGGCCTGATTCGTGAGGCAAAGCCTCACGACTTTTGACAGGGATGATCGTCTCCTTCAGCTCACCAATTTTCAGAGCGATCAGAGCAAGTTGAACAAGTTCAGAAATACCTGATACGTCCTAGAACCAATCGCTCAAACTGAAGTTTTACCGATTTCCCCAATTTTTTTATTTTTATTTTGATTGATTTTTTTTTTTTTGATTTTTTTTTTCAAAAACAAAAATTAAAGAAAAAGACGATGAAGATGAAAAAGAAGATGATCAAAAATCAGAAAATGATTTAGACCGATGCAATTTCCCCGGCAACGACGCCAAATTTGACACGAGCTGTCGAACTCGCGCAAATTAAAAATTAATTCTTTAGGGTTCAGAAAATTTGCAGTAAAGTGGAAACCCTAAGTTTTCTCTCAAGGAAATTGTTTTGGTTAAAATCGCTTATGAGAACAGAAAATTAAAAAGGGGGGTTTTGGATTTTGATTCAATAATTAAAAAGGCAGAATATAAATTTGGAATAAAATTCGTAATTAAAAATAACCAACCTAAGGTTTGGGTTCCATGGACGTCTTTCCTCGGATAAGAGGATATCAGAATCATGATTGATTTGTCAATCGAATCAGAATCCTTATTTCCAATTGACAACCCTCTCTAAGCGATCGCTTAGCATTTGATCAAAGACGATGCTTCTACTCATACAATCGCAGAGTATCAGCCCGCTTGATTTAAGGTCATAGGGTCAATCAACCTAATCATCAAATCTGATGATTAATCCCTTTCCATAATCGCAATCACGAACCTCAGATTGAATATCCACGATCGCACGATATCAATCTGAGTTGGGAGGGGAAACAAAACTGATTTGAAATAAACGCAGATCCTCAAGACTAATCCATGGAATCCATTACCCTTAGGTTAATTAAAAGGTTCTTAGCCTCGCATGGCTAAGGTAAACATAATTGAAATAAAAAGATGAAGAAGAAGAAAAAGATGAAGAACACAATTGAATAAAAACTTAGAGAGAACTTCTCTGTTGTAAAAACTGACTGCCAAGGGTTTCCTAGAGTCCCCTTTAAATAGCCTTCACGCAGGACGGCTAGGGTTTCATCGCTTCAGCCCAAACATAAAATAAAAGCTGAATAAAATAAAATAAAATAATAAAACATGGCCTTGGGCCCTAAACACATTGGGTACTAATGAAAATCACAAGTTCAAACGTCAAAATAACATTCCAGCAAAACACGTCATCTTGAGATCAAGTTTCGACCATCTTCCCGTCCGAATTGGGCTTCAGTATCTGAAATAGCAATTGTAGCCCTATCTGTTCGCTGCAAAAAGCAACAAGAACGGAGTCAATCGGACATCTGTAGAGTGAGATATGGTCAAAATACGGAAGTAGTGTAAATCTGGAAAATTATGACGAAAATCAATTAAACCCAACTAAAATCTAGAATTGTGAATTGACCCAAAAGACCTTTATTTAATTCAAATAAATCATAAAAATATCAACCAAGAGTAATAAATAAGTGTAACAAAATATGAGTTATCAAGCTCCAAATTGAGCGTGGGATAGCTTGTTGAAAAGGGAATTAAGTACGACAAAAATGTAATCTGAGAAGAAGGTCTGGTTGTGAGCGGTGTGTTCGCAGAAAATTAATGAGTGAACCATGTTCGAAAGGGTAAAAACGTACAGTTTAGTGATTGGCTAAGTGGGTTTATGGGAACCCCTTAGTAAATTATATTGAGTAAAGTGTAATGTAAAAATAGTTAAAATAAATATTCCGCAAGAGTTATCAGTTATAGTCACAGTTTTTAATTATTACGCGTTTTATTGTTTTAAATGCTCGCGTAATAATCGGAAAAAGTTTATTCGCATTTTTATAAATGAATTGCTGTGATTGTAACTGCGCTTAATATCATATTAATGTTAACAATACCGGTGTACAATGGGCTGTTGCAGAAAGTCCAGCCATTTCTGAGTTGTGGGTGTTGTGTTGAGTGAGGGAGCTGCTGTCTTGGAGGTTGTGAGGTGCAGGAGCCATCTCCATGCCATTTTGTGCTTTCATGGTGCCATTTTGATGAAGAAAGGTCCAACCTTGTGATACATTTTCGTGGCTTTGTTGAACCTGAGTTTTGGGTCAGTTTGGAGAGCTCCAAGAGCCTACTCTTATGCTGAGTTTGAACCTCCATAGGTATACCTTGAACATTCTCTTTGAAATTTCATGAAAATAGCTTGTTTGTGTCATGAAATGAGATAACTTTAATCAATCAAGCTTAAGGTTGTTAATCTAGGGTTAATAAGTGATAATGAACATCTGTTTTGGGTCCAAACCGAACCTTGGATCATTGGAAGTTAGTTTTGCTTCGGATTGTGCAGAAAAATTCTGCAAAAAACTGTTCTGCCCGCGTGGTAATCGATTACCTTTTGTTGGTAATCGGTTACCATGTTCAGTAATCGATTACCATATTTTGGGTAATCGGTTACCTAGTTTAGTAATCGATTACCATGTGCTTGGTAATCGATTACCACATGTGAAAATGACCAGAAACCAGTTTTAATGCGTGGGAAAGTTCCCATTTGGGCATGATGGCCTAGGAAGTTGGTGTTACTATTGGGAAACAGTGATACCTTTAATTGAGGGACTTAATACTTGATAATTATGAACTAGAAAAGATGTAAACAAAATAGGAAATGTGTCATGATGAAATGAATCATTAAAGTATGGTTATTGATGATATTTCTGATATAAACAGACTGTGATTGTGTTGTTTGGTGACATTGAGCTTGTGGACTTGGTTTGGATTGATTGCTTGAGAGGTAAGCTTTTGTGTCCTCAGTTTAGCCATTGTTGCTTATGATATGTATGTGGTGTGTGGGTGGTCCTGTGGGCGGGTACAACAATGGCTAGTAATGTGTGGGTTTAAATGGATTCCTGCACTTCTCTGATCAGTAGAAATGTTATAACACAGATGACATGATTATTTGCTGCAGTGCACTATTTTGAGAACTTATATTGTTAAACTACTTTTGAACTTATATTGCACATGTAAGTGAGCTTGGGGTGGAAGATCCTTGAGGACCCCTTTTCTTACTGAGATTTCTTGTTTAGTGATCCCACCCCACGTTTGGGACGCTTATTTCAGGTTCAGGTAATTTGGGGGCTGATGCCTCTGGCGGCAGGAGGCCGGAGCTTAGTGATTATATATGTTGTATACTGACATGACTGGATATTGGATGTTGTTTATGTTTTTGTCATTATTATGATTTTTGAATTGAGACTATGTTGGGCTTGTTGCCTTATTTGGTGAGCATGGGGTTTGTCCATGCCGCTTTGATGTTAGTACCTTTTAGCTGCAGTTGTATAAACTATCAGGGTTGTCCAGTCTACGTGTTGTAGTTCCGTGACTAGAGACACATTTATGTTATTTACATTTGAGGTTTTTCTGTTAGCTGTCTTTTGCAATTTACATACAGGCAATGTTTTGAAAATGAATTAGGTAATTCAGCTTGGTAAGGATAATGACGTCATAATTGAACAGAAAAAGATATTTCACATTTTTAAATTAAGTGTGGCTTAATACGATGACATTTTAACAAACCGGGTTAACATGGGGTGTTACATTTTATGGTATCATAGCACTTTCTAGGGAAAAGCCTGTATGTATTGCAATAACTTAAGATGTTGTGTTGTGATTCGTATCTGTGTGTTCTCTCTATTGGGTTTTGCTATGATGATGCATATGTGATCACATTGCATGGGTCTGATCAACTCACTCTTTGTGTAACATGTGCAGAGTCATGTTACTACCTCGGAGGAACCGAGACACTAGCGAGGATCAACCTGATCCTATCCTGGCTGCATTGGCTAAAATGCAGGTGGCCCGACAAGCCGACCAAGAGGCCATGAGAATGGAAAACCAGGCTATGTTAGACATCGTCAGAGAGGCGAACAGGAAAACCACTGAGGATGTACTGGAGGTGAACTGCCTGGCGAACATGACTATGATGAGGTTCATGTTAGAGGAGATGAGGGCTGGTCCTGCTGTTGGTCAGTTCCCTCCGCCACCACCACCACCTCCACCAACACCTAGCCTTCAAGACGAGATCCTGAGTCACGTTGAGGGTGCCGCTCCTCTTACTGGGGTGATGGAACCCTATCTTGAGCCTGTTGAGGACCGTGATGTGATTGATCGCCGGCTGAATGCTTTTCGCAAGCATAAGCCACCTTCTTGTGATGGATCTTATGATCCTATTGCTGCCGAGATATGGCTCTAGGCGCTGGATAAGATCTTCCGGGTTATGCAGTGTACCGACTCGCAGAAGTTGATGTTCGCCACATATGTGCTGGAGGGCGACACACATGAGTGGTGGATGAACACCTCTCACGCTTTTGAGATGCAGGGTCATGTGATGACGTGGCCTTTCTGTGAGGACTGTTTCCTTGGCAGATATTTTCCCTACGATGTACAGGAGAGGAAGCAGGGAGAGTTTGATAGATTGGTGCAGGGCTCAATGTCTGTTGACGAGTACCTAGCGAAGTTTAACGAGCTGGTTAAGTTTTCTCACTTTCGGATGGCTGTGCCTACTCCGAGCTTATTGGCTGCTAAGTTCTGCAAGGGACTTAGTGAGGATATTGCTGATCGCATTGCTGGAGCGACTTCGAGAGACTTTGGGACACTGGTACAGCAATGTCGAGACATCGAGGATGTCTGTATTACGCGTAAGGCCAAGAGGGCCAAGGTTGCAGAGATGAAGGGAACTGGTAGTTCCACTTCTTGGAAGGACAGGAAGTTTGGGGGAAGAGGCAAAGGCAAGCAGTTGGCTGCTAGGAAGACGCCTAGTCAGTTCCAGGGGACGTCGACGCAGGGGAGTTCAACTAGACCTCATACTCCTAGATGTACCAATTGTGGGAGATTCCACGTGGGGCCGTGTGCTACTGGCCAGTTGATCTGTTTTCAGTGTGGCCAGGCGGGCCACTACTCCAGAAATTGTCCGTCGTCGGCGGCGACAGCTGCAACGATTCAGGCTGTCCCGTTACAGATGATTCCTTTGGCGTCTTCAGCGACACCTGTTGTGCCACCTACCACTGCACGTGTGTATACACTGGATCGGCAGCAGTCGGACCGAGCTCTGAACCTTGTTAGAGGTACTGTTACCATTGGTGGTGTTGTTTTGATGCTTTGCTTGATTCCGGGGCTACGCATTCTTTATTGCAACCCCGATTGTGTGGGGCTTGAGTTGCCCATGTTTGTGCCTTCTCCACCGTTGCAGGTGACTACCGCCACCGGAGAAAAGTGTGATACCTCCACTGTACATCTAGATGTCGTGTTTCAGTGGGATGGCCATGACTTTTCGGTGGATCTGATGGGATTACCGATGGCAAATTTTGGAAATCATCCTTGGCGTGGATGGATTGTCCAATAGTTGTGCGATGATTGATTGATTGATTGATTGTTGTGCCTAGCGAGTGGTGATGTCTCTATGTGTTTCCAGAGCCAGTTCCTCGCCTTTTATTGCTACGGGATAGGAGAGCCTTGTGAGCAGGGACATTGGTTATGTAATGTTGGGAGGTTTGGTGAGTGAGACACAGGAGGATCTCACTGGCATTCCTGTGGTGAAGGAATTCCTCGAGGTGCTTCCTGAGGAGATTCCTGAGTGTCCGCCACAGTGGGAGATAGCGTTCTCCATTAAATTGTTACCTGGTGTGGGGCCTTGTTATTAGCTCCATACCGGATGTCGCCACCAAAGTTTCTACCCCGGTTTCCCACAGAGCACCCCTCCTAAGTCCAGTTCGAAAGGCTGCCGGGGTCAGAGTACCCCGGGAAACGGATACCACGGCACGAGTATTCTATCGCCACCAGAGATGGGGGAAGCCGGGTTTGCATTAGACTCCATGTTTTCAGAGTCGTTGGTGAGATCCAGTATGGATATGCCGGGATTGGATGCTGGGGCAGACGTAGTGGCTACAGAAGGGCTGGCCGTCCTTTGTCTTTCGGAAGTTGCAGGGAGTTGGGCAGCAGACGGACCTTTCAAGGACAATATGTAGTCTGGATCCTCTTCTTCCATGTTGAAATTCATGCTGGAACCTAAAAGCAAATAAGCAGGGTTAGAATAATGAAAACGAAATGTCAAATGCATCAAAGAAAAAATGACATGAGCATACTAGTTCGATTCAAGCCGGATTGCGATCTAGCTACTAGAGAGGCTGCACTCAGGTGACCTTTGGAGCCCATATGGCCTAGTAAAGCCTTATAATTAACCCTGTCTTCCTTTGACAACCTCAGCTTGAAGTCAGACGACTTACGGAGATGATGCTCTTGAGACCAATACAGGAGAAATTTTCCTTCTCCATCATAACCAACAAACCATGGTTTCTCGCCGACTTCGGCTATCACTTTAAAGTAAAAAGCCTTGAAATCCTTGAAGGAGTCACTATACACGGAAAATAACTTCCTAGAAGGTTTACTGGAACGGCCTCGAATTCTAGTCCACCCCTTGAACTTTGGAGGCTTTGAACCAGTGCGAGGGGTATAGATGTTAAAGAAATAAAGAAAAATAGGAACTGTACAAGGTATAGACAGAGATGCACACAACTTCTCAAAGGCAACGATGTAGGCCCAACCATTGGGATGGATTTGGGTTGGTGTCAGGAGAAGATGGTTCAAGAGCTGCATCTTGAAGGGAGAAAAGGGAAATCGAATTCCAATTTTCGTTACTAGGTCACGGTAGAAGTGTAAGTTAGCCTTTGTAGGCCATGAACATGAAAGAGGGAAAAATTAATTTTTTTTTATGCGGAAGAAGCAACCTTTGCCCACCCTCAATCATGTTTAACCCATGAATCATGCAATAGACATGTTAGGGTTTAAAGTATATACCTTTATTCGGATTATTATTCCTGATCAAATCCGTTCTTGATCAATTCTTCAGACTTGAAGAACACAAGTCCTCCGAAGGAAATCCACACCACCTTGTTGTCTTGTAAGAGAAGAACCCTTCTTCGAATGCCCAATCTCCTTCAATGGAGGTTGCTAGACTCAAGAGAAGAATAGAGATTGGGTAGTGCCTTTGGTTATTCCAAGAGAGAGATAGCCATCACACTGATGTGTGTATTGGCTAAGGTTTTAGTGGAGAAAATTAGAGATGAAGAAGATATACAAAACTAAGAAAGAAGAGGGGCTATATATAGATGTGGCGACTCATTAACCTAAGACTAGGTCAAATCAGCACCCTCATCAAATCTCAATCTTATTGGGTAATTTCCTTAATTTTATCCAATCAATCCAATTGATTGGTTTCCCTAATTTCAGCCAATTAATTTAATTAATTGGTTTCCTTAATTTTATCCAATCGAAATTAATTTTATCCAATCAATCCAATTGATTGGTTTCCCAAATTTAAGCCAATTAATCTAATTAATTGGTTTGCTTTAATTTTGGTCAATCAATCCAATTGATTTGTTTCCTCAATTTCAGCCAATTAATTTAATTAATTGGTTTCCTTACAATCTAATTGATTGGTTTCCTTTATTTTGGTCAATCAATCCAATTGATTTGTTTCCAATCAATCTAATTGATTGGTTTTCTTTATTTTCTCCATCTTCAATAAATCTAATTCAATTACTATATTTAATGTAACATCCCGCGTAATTAGGAAATTACATAACTCAAAATTAGGAATGTGGAAGTAGGTCTTGAGTTCTAATTCTACACACACACACACACACACACACACACACACACACATATATATATAACACTAGGAAAATTATTTTAACTACATTTGTGGGTGAGTAGATATTTTAAGAACTCGAAACTCTAGTTAAAAGGATAGGGTTAATTTAATCATGACATGAAAAAAATATTAATTAATACTTAGAAGGCATATGAAATAATAATTATTAAATTAACATTAAACAATGCTCATTAAGAGATAATATTTTGGGATCCCATATTCTCATTGGGCTACGGCCCAAGTGACTTAGAGAAGTGTAACATCCCATCTAATTAGGAACCTATTTAAGTGGCAATTAGGAATGGGGTAGAGTACTTGTCCTCGGATTATATGAAGGTTTGCTTTAGAATGGAGTTAAATTAAATTAGGGAAATTATTTGTATTACCATGGTAGGTGAATACCTATTTAAGGCATGTGAAATTTTAGTTATGAGTATAGGGATAATTTAATTATTACATATAGAAAGCATAACTCTACTTATAATTATATGGGTACTCATTAAAAGTATGTGATTAATTTTAAGTTAATCAATCTTTGACTTGAATACACTGATGAGAATCTCGTGTTTAAAAGTTCGATATTTGCTTCGTGTACATCATGATATATTACTATTGCCTTGATATGTCCTTATTGACTAGATTTAATACTGTCTGACTTGATGAGATTAGCTATTGTTTAAGGATCCTTGGATTTTATGTTTTGTATGTATGAGATCTCATACCGTAAGCATTATTTATTCCTTGAATGCAAACTTGAGTACAGCTAGGAAATTTGAATACAATTGTTGCGAATTAGTTTCTGAAAGTTTGGTATGTTTTGGTGGATTATGTTTGGATATCTGTTTCAAAATGGCAAAACGTGTCAACAATTGGAATGTCATATCATGGTTAATGGATCCTCTGATCAGTGGAGTCAATTACATCTGAGGTACCTAGGACAGCGGAAAGCTCGAGGAAGTTTCCTCATAGGGGTGTTTTGACGAACTGGATGAGGGGTACTACTTAACATGATATGTATGAAAGGTAGGATAGAAGTTTTGTGATTTTACGAAGATTCTTCTCATTTGAAATTTAGAATGTAATGTGCTCTGTTTTACTTGCTTGAGTTCCTGAAGGATAATGAAAATAGAATTCTGTTTGTGATATTATAGGGTAAGGTGACTAATGTAGAAACCTGAATATCATGCGTATGTGTGATGTGTTTAGCGAGTGAACTGGACCGCATTATTGATAAGAGACCAGTGTGAAGTGATAGCACTTCTAAGAAGTTGTAACCTGCATATTACAAAGATGAAATATTTAAAATTGGAGATAATAGTTAATTGACCCTTATATTTTCTCATGTAATGGAGATAATTTTACCTCATGGTTCAATGGACCCCTACATTATTAGGAGCTTTTGGTTTGGGTCAATGAATTATTAATTGCATTTTTGTGAAACCTTTAAATTTATGATCGGATGAGTAATAGTATGGTGACGTCAAGGGTGAGTGATAATATAGGGATATCGAGAAGCCTCTTTGTGTTGTTATGTTCTGCCTCATACGTTATAATTCTGAATCGAGTGAATAGAAGGTTAATCACTTATGCCTACACTAGTAATAATTATTAAAATTTAGAAATGTAAAGAAGTGTTTTGCAAATGGATTTGGTTTAGTTGTCTATTAATTGTGCACTAAAACCCTGAGCTCTATTATAGTTTTTTTTATAGCTGGAATTCCTTGGCTTAGTAAGATTTTTGTCCGTTTCATTCCACTTGTGTGATTTGGTATTTATTGATGTTTAAGAAGAACCCAGGAAATTGCCCGTATCATGGTTAAGCCTAGGAAGATTTTTTTTCTTTTCTTCCGTACGAACAAATTGTGTTAGGTCTATATTATATACTAATCATATAAAATACAAAATTGTTGGTAATGCTCTGAGATGTTGATGATTCTTATAGCTGGATGTATGAATGCAGTGAACTGTATGGCATGGTGTAGTGATATTAGACGTTAGACTTAGGCAGATTTTGGAATAGTAAGACGAAGTTTGGGGACAAACTTCCAAACAAGTTGGGGAGAGTGTAACAACCCGTCTAATTAGGAACCTATTTAAACTGCAATTAGGAATGAGGTAGAGTACTTGTCCTCGTATTATATGAAGGTTTGCTTTAGAATGTAGTTAAATTAAATTAGAGAAATTATTTGTATTACCATGATAGGTGAATACCTATTTAAGGCATGTGAAATTTTAGTTATGAGTATAGGGATAATTTAATTATTACATATAGAAAGCATAACTCTACTTATAATTATATGGGTATTCATTAAAAGTATGTGATTAATTTTAAGTTAATGAATAAACCCTTAGTAAATAATTAGAGGTACATAAAAAATTAGAAGGCTTGGGTTAATTCCTAAATAGGAAAACAATTGGGCCTTTGTTTTTGAAATTACCTTCTTTAAGGGCCACGGGCCAAGTCTCCAAATGAGGAGCCAAAATCAGCCCAAGGTACTTTCTCCACATGACTCCTTATCTCATCCCAAGCAAGTTCTACATGTCAGCTTATTATTGGTCTAGAATCAACCCTGTTTCCCTTATCCCTTCTTGCGCATGGTGTAATAGAAAAATGGGAATTCTGATTGCTTGTACCCTTGTTCAAAGTCATTCAGCGTGCCCCTCCTTGTAGCCAATGGGAAGAAAGAAAACTTTGCTGCATGTTTCCTTATTGGTCCATTTTAAATGCATGTCTTTCTATTGGTGGATGGTATCACATCCTTTAGTGTTGTATCTCCTCCCACCGTGCGCACATTTGAGGAAATAACAAGCATGATGTTGTTTCATTCTTGGTGAAACTTCGAGTCAGATGGTGAGGCCATAGTCTCATCCTTTTTCTCCTCTCTATGCGTTGGGGAACAAGCCACAAAACTCACTACTGACCCTTCCATCCAGAATCAATGAAGTCTCTCTCTCTTCCCAAATGACCGTAGGTACCAATAGTGAAGAACACATCAAAGAACTACTCCTTGTCGTTCCCTTCACCTTGTGCGCATAAGGGAGAATAAAGCAAAGTACATTCTGACCTTGGGTAGCATGAAAATCAGCCCTCTCACATCTCCATTTTCTCTCTCTATAGGCGTTGTTTGAAGGGGGCCGTAAGTTGGATGTTTATCCTTAGAAACAGAAACAAAAACACGGCTCTTCTTCCTTTCCCCAAACTGTGGCATGTATCAGAATGAGTACCATCATCTAGTTCCATTCCATCTCTTCATCTGTTCGGCCGAAGACATACCTAGGAGGTGAAGAAACTCTTTGTTGTTCCTTGTCCCATTCCACACCTTCGGCTGATGAGGAATCCCTCTGTATGCATAACCGAATTTAAGTTCACAGCCACCTCTCTTTCCCATCCTCTCCAGCCGAAACAACCATCATCAAGGAGGTGAGATGTTTCTTGATCTCCTTGTTTTTCATCTCATGAAGTGGATTGATGGAGTAGCTCTCCTTGCATGCAGCTGTGAACCCAGTCCTTGAAGAGTAAATAACCAACTTTGCTTGCAACCAAAACCAGGCCCTTAGGAGAGTAGAAGAGTAAGGATTAAAACGCCAATCTTGGGGACATCTACTTGTCCGATTGTGGAACCTGGGCCAGTTGCAAAGAGGTAATAAAGTATGAATCGAGTTTCCTTTATTTCTTCTGTTTCGGTTTGACTTATGTACCTAGGAAGTAGATTTCTGTCGCCATCTTTCCTTAACTCTGGTCGGCCACACAACAATAATAGAGAATGCTAGCAAGTGAATCTAATGAACTTCAAAACCTTTCTATCCTTTTCCTGTCTCGGTTCCCAAGTACGTCCTGGGAGGATAATTCTAATTGTTATTCCTTTGTTACGGCTTTGTATAAGTACTAGAAAATAAATTGAACCTGGCATGTGTGTTAATCTAAGTAAACAGCATGTTAGAAGACCTAAAAAAATTGCCCTCCTAAGTCTTGTAGGTAGGATGGTAAAAATCAGAATTTATGCTTGATGTTAAGGGTTTAGAAACCGATTCTGTATGCTAATTAAATCTTGGATTTTTGTTGTTGATTGACAAGTTGATAAGTAGTGTGAAGTCAGAAAATTAGTTGGCATATGAGTAAGGAAAACCGAAGATGGTGTGTTAAAATGTTAATCTTCATGCTTAATTAATGTGAGTAGGATTTGGGTAAAGGAAAAATATTAAGCCCCAACTTATTAATAACTGAATCTGTATGTGTTTGGTGGTGAGACCTACTGTGACTATTAGCTAGAGTATGAAATTTTGAACTGATGCTCACATGTTCTTTATGCTTAGTATTCGGTTATATGATATATGTATTCTGCTTTGGACTTGTCTTGATGGGAAATTCTGCCTATGTAAGTATTTGTTATTTGGCAGCTTGGTATTACATATACAAGAGATATATGCTATATGATTATGATTTAGTCATGCCTATGCACATCATGTTTCACCTGTGTCTGTTTGCGTGTGGGTCGAACATGCCATTGCATACCACATTATGCATTCATCTTGGAGACTGAAGTATATAATAAATATAAGCACACGGTTGAGCACGCATCATATAGGCATCCCTCCGGTACCAGGGTATGGGACACTTGGCTTCAGTCCGCATAGGTTGCAGTTAGAACCCTCTGAGGAGCCATTAAGGGAGGGACCTCCACTGTGCTTGTTAGTACGTGCACGACGGTGCTATGAATGTACTCTTTGGCATTATATACGCATCTTGATTAGTACTTTGGCGTTATATACGCACCTTGATTATATGTTAGCATCTGTCCGGAAATTTAAATGTTGATGCGACTGTTTTGGAATTTTGTACCTAGTCTAATATTGTTGTTGTATTGGTTTTAATGCCACACTACTGGGATTTCTCTCACCCCTTCGGGGGGCTGCATTTTTATAAATTGCAGGAAGATAAAGAAATATTTGATAACGCATGTCATTGGAAGTACTTGGTTGATGCTCTGCTGTTTGAGGATTACTGCTGTTAGTTCTGTTTCTGTTGGATTAGATACTGAAAGATTATATGCAATAAGATGTTATGAAGATTAGTAAACTTGTTTTGGGAATTGAATTCTGAAAATTTGATGAAGCCTTGCTGAACTATGTAATTATGTTTATGCATAATATCCTGAGAATCATGCACGATGTTCTTGCCGTTCCGATATCCAATTTATGTTATGTTTTACTTTCTAGGCGTTGGACATGATTTAATTGAGTAATAGTGTGAGATCTTTTGAAGAATTACATGATAGGATGTATATCCTGTTTTGAAAAAGAAGCGTAGCATGATATGTATATATTTGGTATTTAGTTTGCAAAAATAATTCTGCTGTATTTTAAAATTTGGATTTTTGAACTGTTTTTGTGAGTACTTTGCGAGTTGTTGTTCTGGGGTTACTGGCCTCCGATTGAGGTATATTTTATATGGACGTAAAGCCTCATTTGTGTACTTTCAGGTTATATAAACCTTACAATGCAATTCTGAAACCCCGATTTATTATGATTTTTACAAGTCCGGAAGTTTCTAGAAAAATACACTGAGTTTTTGGAGTACTTTACGAGTTTTGTTTCATGGGGTTATTCTTCTCCGATTCGCATATAATATATATGTAGGCGAAGCCCCAGATGTCTAGTTTCTATATTACAAAGAAAATTTTTGTGGATCGTTGAGCTTGATTTTATGCAAATTTTTCAAGACAGCAACGTCTGCTAGGAAAATAATATTTTCAGCAAGTTAAGAAATTTTGAAAGTGCACTCTGATTTTTGTAAGTGACTCGATTTCAATTATAACTTTTAATTAGCAACATCAAAAATGATTTTTCAGTATCAAAGCAAGGACGTTAAGAACTCTATTCCGCTTAGCAAACAACTCTCTTGGATGCATACAAGGGAGGGTGTTACAAGAAGGGTCAATTCAGCCCTAAATCTATAATCTCATGATCCCTTAGTTAACCTTTAATTAAGATTACCTTAAGAAAGTCTCTTGATCATTCCCCTTTGGCCAAATAGCACCCCTTGGCAATCTCCCTCCACCCTTATGTCTCCTTTTTATGCGCATAGGATGGTGAGAAAACAAGTTGATTTCTTGCAATTCCAATCAAACCCATCAGCCCTAGCCGACGTGTAATCAATAAGAAAGAAAGGAAATAGGTTTTGGTGACACTTGTCCAAAAAAAAATAATGCAATCAGCCCCACCTTATTTCTCCTCTCCATGTGCGCCTAACAAGAAGAGAGAAAGCAACTTAAGTGGTTGTCATTGTGTGCTAAACTAATTCAGCTTTATCTATATCCTATGTGTCCAGTAAATGAGAGGTAAAATCTAAATTGCATGCGTCTCTATTGGTCAAGAAAACTGCCCTCGTATACATCTCCCTCTTCCTTGTACGCATAATGTAGGGAAAAACACACACCTCTGATTGCATGTTCAGCCTTTGGTCAAGAGAATGGCCATTTTTCTATCACACCCTCTTCTCTTTGGGCGCACAACAAAGGAAAGAGACACCATTCTGGTCGCTCATGCATTTTGGTCCAGAAAATAATTTAGCCCTCATCCCATCCTTCCCTAAGCCGCTAGTCCAAAGAGGAGGACATCAACACTCAAGCTTACGTTCCTCTCTTTTCCCCATTGCTCGGTCAAACCCCAAGTTCAAGGAGCTGAAAACTCGATTCCTTGCAAGGAAGAGCGCTATAATTAAGTCCTGACCCATCTTCCCTTACATGCAAGAACAAGTGAGTATTCCTCCATCTTGTTCACTCTCTGATTTTTTTGCACATGAGCGTATGGGTGACCCATTTCTGTATTCTGTTTCTGCTCGACTTCTTGGGTGTTGGGAGTGTGAGGATGCTAGCACAACCCTTGGTGACTGCCCCCTTGGCTGAAAAGCGAGCTTTTAATGTACATGCAAGGAGGTAAGGACTCATTTTCAAGCTCCTCTCACCATCTCTGTTTCGGATTGTATGTGTGACAGTGGAGGATTATTGTTCTGTTATTCACTCCCCTTGTTTCTGCCCATTCGAGCAGCCATAGAATTGATGTTTGTAAACCCTAAAAAGAAAAACCGTGTGGAGCTTGGAAGAGAGCTCCTTGTCATGTTTTAGGACTGCTCTTTTGAATCAGTATAATAATCTAACCTTGCATGTTTTGAGTCCATAAGGACAGCATGCTATAAAGTAATTATTCATGGCTAAGGGAGAGAGGTGTCGTTATGTTAAAGAAGGAATTGAATACTTTAGGAGGATAATTTATGTTGGCCATTTTCCTTTCCTTAATTCTGTCATTTTGTACAGCCATAGGACTTGAGGCATGTGAGCCTAAACCGATATCTTGTGAGCATGGAAATAGCTCTCTTTAAATTTTGTTGGATTGTTTCTTGAATTAGAAAAATTAATTGAGTCTCGCATGTGTGACAAATTGTTGAAGGCAGCCTACTAGAAGGTTTTGTTCATGACTAAGATCCGATTTTGGGGCTTGAAAAATAGCCCTCATCATGTGTAGAGCCGTTTCGTTGGATTAGAAGGAAGTATCTAGCCTTAACCATGTAATGAATAAGTAGACAGCATGCTTAAGATTAGTTAGCGCATTCCTTAGACATGAGGACAATGTATGTAAATGAGAAATTGTAGGTCTCTTATTAATGGTCCAAACCGTGCATGTATGCCTAGGAAAACTTGAAATTTTTTATCTGTTAGTGAGTGGTAAAATTTAGTACTAAGTCAGAAAATTAAAATAGGAAGAGAACCATATAATTCGGCCAAGACCTTAAGATGGAAGCATCTAGTTAATGACTTTAATAAAACCGGAGTTGCATGCTAGAAAACTTGGGTGTTGTCACGTGGTAACCTTTGGTAATGAAACCTTAAGACGCACTACCAAAAACACGGCGTTCAGCGACAATCAATTTGCCACATTTAATAAAATCACTGAAAACTGCGAACGTTTTAAAAGATCCTAAATAAAAAGAAAAAGAAAATATGCACTGCACAGTTTGGTAACTAGAAAAAAAATGTCGTTGTATCCAAAATAAAAAGAAAAAAAACATCTCGCACAGACTCGCTCTTTATTTTCCCTGAAATTAGCAAAATTATGCGCTCCATCTAATTCTCTGACAAGAGCTCACAGCATAACACGAAGGAAGAACGCTTTGAGCTTCTCTACCGATTCAGAGTTGTATTACTTTGTCAATCTTCTCTCAACAAAGATCAATACACGCTTCAAGATTTCCACCTTCTTTGAAGAGCGGTTCTCCACCTTGGTTCTTCGTCCTTCATTCTTGGTACTCTGTTCTCCACCTTCTCTGCGTTGTTTTCATGATTCGTGGCTAGTTAAACCCAATTATATGCAGAATATAGGGTTAAATCTTTTGTCATTGATGTTCAATTGTTTGTTAGATTCACATTATGTCAGAGCCTAAGGTTTCACTAATTGAGTTGCCAAATTTCAACCTAAATATATATCCATTTCCATCTTGTGATTGATTGGTTTAGGTTTGCGACCTGTTTGTTTAAGGATATAGAAATTAACTTTTATTAACTTTTATCATTTATATACCAAGGCCTTGGAAGCATGACGTGAGAAGTGTTTGTAAGATTCATATATTTCTTGCTTTATGTTCAAAAGATGGCTGATGGGATTAACATTTTGCAGATTCCTATGTGCAAAAGAAGCATCCGATTTGTTTCACTAATGATTTTTTTACCCTCAACTAACTTTTTTCACCTACAAATTTGTGGTTATCTTTCTCTACATCTTACTTGTGATTTTAGGTTGGGATAAATTTTAATTTAAAAACTCAAATTTAAGGTGTTTGTATGTATACGGTTACCTTTAAAACTCCAAGTATATCCATCTTTTTGAATGATAATAGGTTAAATAGCAGTCATGTTTAAGATTTGGGAGAAGTTTTCATTAGGGATAAAATTGGTGTTAATTGGGGCTATGCATAAATAATGCTTGATTAAATACCCAAGTGAAATATATATTGTTAAAGTTTGTTTTGAATTGTGTACAGGATAATTGGTACCTTAAGCTTGAGGACATTTCCAAGGAATGAGATCTAGGCATCCAATTGAAATTACGACATTTTTCTGCATAATTCTTCTGCAACAATTGGACTAAAGCAGTTATTTTTTAGTGCAATCATTGCATGTGAAAGCTTATTTACAATATTATTAAACTAGAAAGTTCCAAAATTTTATCTTAACTATGCAATTTCCAATATGCTCATGAATGTAACTATCTTACTGTAAATTATAATTTAAGTCAGTTCACTTTAATGGGTCAAAAATTGAGTTATAGGAACGTTTTACAAGTGAAATCAGTCTCATTTGAAAGTTCATTTATAATAGTTTGAAAATTTTCATCTTGAATGCACGATTTAGTGAGCTTCAGTGCTTTGTCTTGACTTTAAATATAGGGAAATCCAGAAAAATCCATTACTTGAGATAGGTAACTTCGTTTGCAAACTCTATACTTTCTTATTACTGCAGATGTTGACGGAGAAGACTGTCAACTTGGGGAAAAAATATTAATTGATAATATGTTTTTTAAAATTATTTTGGAGTTATAGAGTTATAAAAAAATATAACTTCGTTTGCATACGTTAATAAATTTTCCTCTACATATACCTGCAAGCATTCAAGTTTCGTGAAATTGCATTGATGATCTTAATGGCATACTCATTGTTGTCTGAGGTATTGTAAGCTCACACATTTTGTCTGCTATTGATTTGGCATTAGTTGCAAGGCTAGAACAAATTGGATTTGGGTTCAGTCATTATGTATGTAGCTCAGTTTGGAGATTTGGGCTATTTATTAAGTTTTAGTTTTAAGGACATAACTGTTAATAACATTGAGATTTAGGTCTCTATATTTCTGAGGACACATACTACCCTATGCCACATTCTAGACATTCACTGGTAATAGCATATATAGTACCTTTTTTCTCTTTTTTTTGTTTTTTTGTTTTTTTACGCATTGGAACGTGCATGATTCCCTCTGCATTCAATGCTCTTATTAGATTATTGGTTTTTTTACTGTGAATATCTCACTTGCCTCAGTCTGGATATGTTCAAAGAGCACATTCAAAAGTTGCCTCAGTCTTTTTCTTTAATATGAAGTCATAAGTCATAGATAAGATTCGAATTTCAAAGAGCACATTCCTATTTATGCATAACTTGTAATTAATATAACAATGATTTACTAGGAAATTTTGAATCTCTTCCCTAGTCAATTCTGCAGTTCAATATCCTTCAGTTAGGGTACTAACATCAAAGAATAATGCCACTTTCACGAACTAGTGCATACAATCTGCTGATATCCCTATTTTTTTAAAGAAAAAAAAGGCATAATAATCCATTCTGGTTCCGAAAAGATTGGGCTCACATCCATTTAGTCCATGAAAGATAGGTGAGATCAATTTAGTCCCTTTATAATGGAAAGTGACATCAAAACCATCCTTCCATGCTGTAACAATCCGTGAGATTAAATTGATGTCAACTTCCTATGATTGAGGGACTGAATTAGTGCCATTTTCTTATTATTGAGGGACTAAATTGATAACACTTAGATTTCAGGGACCAAATTGATGTCAACTTAATCTTTTAGGTACCAAAATTGTAGTTTACTCAAAAAGAATAAAAAATAAAAAAATAAATAATAAATAAAATTATTGTAACTTGTGAAACGATTTTAAAAACTGAAGAAATAATTTGATAAATATGTAAAACTTGTGCTTTTGGAGAACTTTGGGAAAATAACATCATGCAATAACAAAATTATGGTGAAACCCTAGTTCCAACTTATGACAATGAGCTCCACACTCTTTCTTGTTTCTATTGATTAAATTATTCAGGATTTTTCAACCACATGATGTTTCCAACCACTACCTTATTTATTCACTTACAAATTTGTCGTTTTGTATAGGGATGTTGTCATCATCAAAGTTTGCCAACGAATTGCTAAGGGCACTAAGAGGAAACGAGGATTGGAAATTCAATATCACCAAAACTGAATTGCATACATTTTGGTTTCGGATGAAAGATGATTCCATTAACTCAAGAATGCGAATCTTCTTTGACATGTAAAAGTCCTCTTCTAGACTCTTCTCTTCACAATTTTGAAATTTGTTTGTAATTTTTGCTTTGCTTTACTTTAGGTGTAACAGAAACATGGATGGAAGAATTACCGAGATGGATATAAAGCAGGTTATTATTTAATAAACTTATTAGTCCAACTTACCATTGTACAATTTGTATGAATATTACTACACTATTGCTTCACCTCCATGATATCCATACAGGATCCAAGTTACTGAATACAAGAAGTTTACAAAAAGTAGAATGGCTGGCTTAGACTTCCCTAGTCACCCATCTTGTTTAATCAGATTCTTTTGATTTTTTGACTTAATCTCTTTCCCAGCTGAAGCAGCCACAAAGAAATACCAATTTGATGTGAGTTATTATATACATTGGTCAAAATCGGCATGCTTAACTATCTATTTGAATTTTAAAATTTAATTTGATGACACCATATGCTACTTTACAGATTCAAGTTAAGAATGTCTAATATAAAGTAGTGTATGTGTAAGAGATAAGTTTGCAATTTGTGGAAAAAAATCATTGTCAAGTTCTTACCAATTTTGTTGATCTGGGTATGCTCCTAATCAAAGATGCGTAGATAGATATTCATGTAGGTTAGTAGATGCCAATTTGTGAAGCTTTTTTTTTAATATCTCTTTTTTTCCATCATACAATCAATTTCTTCTACCTTATTATGTTGATGGTCCCTTTATGTATGTGTAGGCTTCACGAAGGGTTCGGTTGCGCAATGGCCCTTCTCGAACAAAGTCCATGCTCTTCAGGAAAGAGGAACCATATTATGGGAATAATGGGCAATGATTTATGGTACCATTTTCATGAACAAGGGCAGAAGCAAGAAAAAGGTGCCATTTTCCTTAGACTCCCATTCTTTAACATACCCTGCAATTAACCGCAAACTTTGCATTAATATATATGTTGCCTTGAATAATAGTCAGAGATAAGAAGAGCTGTCCTTAGGCTGTTGAGAACTTGAAAGATCATAGTTTTGGGCCATGTAAATTATTCTCAACTTTATATCACAGATCCTGCAAGTATATAATCACTTGCAAGTCCTAGAAGAACAATGTCCTTGCCAACCCTATCTATGTTGAGTAAAAAAATAGTACAGAAGAAGATTAAAGAATAGGTTTACTCTTTAAAACCCCTACACCCTGACTGATTTCTGCAACTTCAATCTGAAGTAGATGATCCACAATACCCAAATGTATTTCTCATTTTGTTGAGAGCTGAGCATCTCCAGTTTTAAACTGAAGAGAAAAAGGAAGAAACTGGATGTACCATAAACCAATAGTTTCAGCTTTGTTAATAAGGAATAAGAAATCTAAAATCTGGGATTGATTATTTGAAGTGTAGTTAATAAGTAACTAACACTGTTATATATACGTGTGGATGAGTCTTCGGTTCTATTTTGTTGCAGGTTTAACAAGGTGTGGGAAAAGTTGCAGACTTCGTTAGTTGAATTACTTGAAGCCAGATCTAAATCATGGGAACTACACCCAAGAGGAAGTTGAATTAATCATCAAATTACACCAACAACTTGGAAATAAGTATATAAGTTTTCTGTTTTTTATAATTTATTCTAAATTTAATGGCTATTGTTTATTTATTTTACATGAATCATAGATTTTGAGTGTCCAAGTGATCCATTACTTTTGTATATGTTTTGGGTGAGTTCTATACAATGGAAATGTTGACAATGCAACGCTATTATAAAACCATAAAGAAGATTTGACGTGTTGCTGAATTTACCGAGTTGATGCTAATTTTTCTCACAGGGCTTTATTTTATTTCCTTATAAGCTAGATAGTTTCAGGATAGAAACTAAACCATGCTCTGTATTAAGTGCTTTCAATTGTTTTATTGTTTTTTTAAATGACAGCAAAAAAAAAATTAGAATTTGGATAGAGGCATATTATAAAAAAATAAAAATGTATTATTTTTTTTATTTTCTCCCTAAAAATTAGCCACATTTATAATGTGGCTAATATAAAAGTAACCGTGGCAAATATAATGCTACCACACTCATGACAGCAGTAGCAAAGTGAGGAAAGAAATGTGGCCAAATAAATGCCACGCCAAGATTAGCCACATTTGGCAAAAGTGTGGTAGTTTGGTTTAGCCACGTTTTTTGTTAAACTTAGCCACGTTTTTAAATGTGGCTAAACAATCTTTTTTTTGTAGTGACGGTATATTAATTTAATTTAAGAAGATTGAAATAGATGATGAGTCAAGAATTTAGGAGAATGGAAAAATTATATAATGTATAGTAACTTCTGTTATGAGAAGTACTTGTTATGCGGCAGTTTGGTATTAAAAGTACATGAAGTATATGCTATTATGATGATGATCTAGTCATGCATAAATACATCATAATTCATCTGTTTCTTTTTGTGTGTGCGAAGCATATCATGGCATACAGCATTGTGCATCCAGTTTGGAAACCGAATTATAATATAAGCATATGAATAAGCACGCATCATATAGGCATCCCTCCGGTACCAGGGTATGGGACACTTGGATTCAGTCCGCATAGGCCACAGTTGGAATTCACCTTGATGGGAGCCAATATGGAATCTCCATTGTGTATGTTAGTACGTGCACTGCAGTGCTATGAGCGTACATTACCATGACGTTATATACGCACCATGATTGGTACTTTGGCGTTATATACGCACTGTGATTATATGTTAGCATCTGTCCAGAAGATTATAGGTTGATGCGACTGTTTTGGAATTCTATGCCTAGTCTAATATTGTTGCTTTACTCATTTTACTATCACACTATTGGGATTTTTCTCACCCCTTCGGGGGCTCAATTTTATAAATTGCAGGAGGACTTAGAAGCGTTTGAAGAGGTGTTTGATGACATGATCAAATGAATAAATCTGTTTGAGTTATGTTGTTGGCAACCTTGTTGTTTGCTCACTGTTTCTGCTGATTGTATTCTGATTATTTGACCTTGGTGTATTTTCTTAAAGGATGGCATGCCATGATGTATATTCTGTTTTGAAAAGAAACGTAGCATAATTTTTTATATGTCTAGTATTTAGTTTGCAAAAATAATTCTGCTGTATTTAAAATTCATATTTTTGAACCGTTGTTGCGAGCACTTTACGAGTTGTCGTTCTGGGGCTACAGACCTCCGAATGAGGTATAATTTATATGTATGTAAAGCCCCGGTTGTGTACTTTCAGATTATATAAAGATTATGTTCAGAGCTTATAAGCCTGATTTATTATGATTTTTACAAGTCAGGAGGTTTTTGGAAAAATACACTGAATTATCTAGTACTTTGCGAGTTCTGTTTCGGGAGCTAAAGGACTCCGAATGGGCTATAATTTATATGAACCTGAAGCCCCACATGTCTAGTTTCGGATTATATAAGTTTTACAATGAAATTCTGAAAACTCGATTTATTATGATTTTTGCAAGACAGACAGGTTTACAGGAAAATTATTATTTCAGCAAGCTAAGTTATTTTTGAGTTGCACACTGTTTTCAAGAGAAATCAGAGTTGCACAGCGAAAGTGTTTTTTTATAAAATTTACTTGCTGATTCTATTTTACGAAGTCAGTTTTCCAGGCGAGATTTGAATTGGTATCATCAAAATGTTTTTACAGAATAAGAAGTTTATACGATAACGTTGCGACTCTAATCGATTTTAGCTGACACTTCCCTTGGATGCATACAGGGGAGGGTGTCACATTTAAATTCCAAATTTAGATTCGAAATTTAAAATTAGAATTTAAATTAATTTTATTTAAATTCAAATTTCAAATTCGAAATTCGAAATTCGAAATTTAGATTTCAATTTAATTTTATTAATTTAACATTTAAATTAATTAGGTTACATCATGGATCAAGTCCAACTTGACCCATGATGCCACTTACTCTCTCTTGGCCCAATATGTGGACTTTTCCAACTTAGGCCCATTATGCCTTATTGGGCCCAAAACACACATGCTAGAATTCAAGACAACTTAAGGTGTTTTTGTGTGCGACCCATCAGGCCCAACATAGCCACTGACGTAAATGGGCTTGAGCCCATTAGGCCCAATCCATCTAATGACAACACAAAGCACTAGCAATGCTTTGTTGTCCCAGAGCTAGTTGAGTTCATCGAATGATCAACCTGTTATACCTATATTTGGTTACCGTGTGAAATGTCCCTTCGTCTCGGTTATTCATCCCATTGACCTAGGTCAAGGAAAACATATCAACCCTTGCGGTCTAGGGTTAGCTTTTTCCGAAATAGGAAATCTTCATTTACGGACTCTAAAGAGCGGGCCATCTCATGACTCCTTTACTATGCATAGATTCCCGAGTCCCGTAAATGTCATCCCGGTTTCACCGATCTACGGATAACCTAATCTCTCACAGAGATTGACGAATTCCTTTAGCTTTTCACACTAGTCCTGAGTCCTTAGGGCATGCCCAAGAGTATACCTACGAGTCTTCATTTTTCAGGCAGACAAGATATACAATAAAAGCAAGCCTTCCATAGCACATGTCTATACGACAACGTCAGGTCTAAGGAAAGACACACCCAAATAATAAGAGACATTACCTATTGATACTATCTGTGAGATTTCCTTGTAGTGTCTCTTTGTGGGTCAGTTCAGTGCTAGCTATTCTCCAATAGGTCCACCCACGAGTCAGCTAAGACATCTCCATGTCTGTAGCTCACGAGGACTCTACCTTGCATCTCCATGCAAGTAGCTGAGTTGTGCTAGTCTTACCCGAGATAACCAATGCCCATTATCAGTATCTCTAGACTAGGAACATATTTCTGGAAATGGACGTGTGGTGTCATTGAGTCCTCATGATCGTGATCCCTATCACAGATCCTCAATGTGACACCCGTTCCATTCCAAGGGCTTTATCCAGTTACTCATATTCAATATTTGAGACATGCAATATGAAACAAGATAAATAATGCTTTTATTCATAAAATATATTCATAACAAATAAAGAAGTACATGGGTCTATCTGACTCTCAGATTGTCTCTAGGACACCTATGTACTAACAAGAAGAAGAAAGAATGTGGTTCTTCAGGATTCCCACCCGAGCAAATAGGCTCATCATCTGCAGGGGTAAAGGTGTTGAACCCAACCGGGTTGCCTATTGGAAGCCTGGATACCACTTCAGTGGTCATATTGGACCTAAAACTCAAAACCTCTTCTGTAACACATGGAAATCGCTGCTAACAGGAGCAGAGCCTTTCTCGGCTGGGCTCACCTCGGCTTCGGGTCTATGGCTGGAAGAAGAAATCTCCACATTTAACTCTGCAGAATGGGACTCCATAAATACCTAGAACAACAAAGTGGCAGGATTAAAAAGCAAGAAAAGTACGTAGCAAAGAAGATACGTACCTGAACTAAACAAACTATTATAAGAAGAGCTTGACGAATCGTCTAATTCAACCAGAGAGGTAGAGGTAGATGAGCCGGGATGGTGTAAACAACTGCCTAATACTAAGTTGGCCATGAAATCATTCCTCTTCTCAACAAACTGAGCACTAAGGTAAACGCAATTGAAGCAGGGCTCTAGACTCTTGTTATTCGGGTGAGCTGACATGCTTTGATGAGAAGTGGAATGAGGAGCAGGGTTATAAGTTGGAGCGGGGGTCGAACATGGAGGAAATGAGGTTGGACCCAGATTATGAATAGGACGTCTTGGTAAAATCCCTAAGTTACGGTGGAGACCTCGGTTTTGCCCTCGGATTGAGGGGTGGGATGAGGATGCCCCATGCTCCCTCCGCCTCGATAACCTCCTAATAATGCATCTTGACTGTCCTCCTCGGTTCGAGGTCTACCAAACAACCAGAACCTCTGCCCTCGGATTGTAGGTTCTGGATAAACCTTTCCTCTTCCTCTGCGAACCCTTCTTCTTCCTCAGCAATCAATTCATCACTACGACCAAAGACGCGAGGGCAAGTAGGTCTCCCTCGAGTAGTGAAGTTCCTCTCACCCATACCAGAAGAAATTTTCAAGCTAAGATATGGTGGAAGATAAATAAATAGCAAGGAGGTTTCACGTAAACAATGTAATGTAAATGAATGAAGAATAATCAGACAAGAACAAATGGCATACTGAAGGTGCAAGTGTAATAATACCAGAACTCATCGTGACAGAACAGCACACGCGGCAAGTTTAAAGTGTATCAAGAAATAACAAGCAGGAAATAGCATTTAAATTAAGCAAGCAGAAGCAGAAATCGAGAGAATGCGAGTAGACGCACTTGAAGAAGTGAAGCCTGGAGAAATGATGAAGATGGTGAGTGAAAGAGAACTTACTTCTATAAGAATGATGCAAAAACAGGAAAATGAGAATCAAATATTGAAGTTGTTGGGAAAACTGAAGTTGAATAGGTAAAGACCCGCGAAGCCAAAAGGGCAAGGGCACGAAAGTAATTTGATAGTAGACTTGAAGGATGTAACACCCCGTATATATCCGGTTTGTTTTCATATCATCGTATTAAGCCACACTTAATTTAAAAAAAATGCGGAATATCTTTTTCTTTTCAATTATGATGTCGTTAATCATTACCAACTTGATTACTTAATCATTTTCAAAACGTCGCCTGTATGTAAATTGCAAAAGACAGCTAACTGAAAAACCTCAATATAAAATTAACATCAATGTGTCTCTAGTCACGGAACTACAACACGTAGACCGGACAACCCTGATAGTTTATACAACTCAAGCTAAAAGTACTAGCATCAATGTGGCATGGACAAACCCCATGTCACCAAATAAGGCAACAAAGCCCACAAAAATCTCAACAACAGCAACATAATAATAACAAGCTAAAAGCATAACATCAGCAGATATGATCCAACAACCAAACATGTCATCATATAACATCAATATCAGCTAAGCTCCGGCCTCCTGCCCCTAGAGGCATCAGCCCCCAAGTTACCTGAACCTAAAATAAGCGTCCCCAAACGTGGGGTGAGATCTCTAAACAAGAAATCTCAGTAAGACAAGGATTCCTCAAGGATCTTCCACCCCAAGCTCACTTACATGTGCAATATAAGTTCAAAAGCATTTAACAATATAAGTTTCAAAACTATGCAGTGCAACAAATATTTATGCCATGTGTGTTTTAACTATTCTACTGGCCAGAGAAATGCAGGACGTACGTCTACAACCCCACAATAAGTACAAGGAACACCACTTGCACCTAACCCACAGCCTCACCATCTTGTATGTCTCCACATACTCTGGCCTATCGTATAAGTGGAACACCACATGCATATCATAAAGGCACTCGCATATAACAGCTCAATAGCATTTATCAAAACAATACATGAAAACAACATCATGCATATAAACCATTCCCCCATGGGACATGATGGAACCAACAATGGCTAAACTGAGGACACGAAAGCTTACCTTGCAAGCTAACTATCCAATACCAAGAGTCCACACAAGCTCAAAGTCCAAACACAGCAGAATCACAATCTGTTATGGACCAATTAACATATCAATATTCAACTCCACACTCATACAATATAAAGACAACGCATTTCCATACGTTCCATGTCTTTAGGCTGCTCACGAAGCCACAAGCCCTTAATCACTTAGATTCTGACTTACATTAATTATTACAGAAATTCAACTTCATCAACATAGGGTCCACGAACCCATAACTCAGTTCTGTATGAACAGTACCTCCACTGTTCACGAAAACCCAGAATATTCGAATATTCGTTGGGGCATATCCGGATATCAATATCTGGATATCTGTCTGGCAATATCCAGATATCAATATCCGGATATTCAGAACCCCATATCCAGATATCCATATCCGGATATCAATATCCGGATATTTCTAACCCAATATTCGGATATTTTACGACAAAACTCAGATTCTGCATTTTCGCGAGATATCAATCCAAAGGTGGTTCATTTCATGATTCCAGAGGCTTAAACATGCAATTCTAGGTGTGTTTAACCTTACCCAACCTTAAGTTATTAATTTTAATTCATTACATGCATCAAGGTTCCACTTTTAACCATTAAAACTCATGATCAAGGTGGGTGACACTTACCCAAGCACAAAATAGAGCAAGAAGGTGCTCTTGGAGCTCACCAACAGCTCCTCAAGTCTGACTTCACAAGGTGCACGAAAATGGCACACAAAGATGGGTCTTTTCTTCACAAAGGTAGCTTCTTGGAGCTACAACAACCAAGATAAAGGCTCACTCCTCACCAAAACTAGAAGGCAGTACACTCACCCTCACAAGACAGCAGCCACACTCAGAAAAGAAGCCACTTTCCCACCCACAATGATTGTTCACACACATCCAAGGTGTTTAGGTGAAGAGAAATGAAAGAAAGGTAGTTTCTTTGGTGAGTTCCCAAGCAAGGAAGAGGAAGGCAGCAAGGAGAGCCCAAACTCAGAAAATTCCTACGAAGGAGGCACCAAAATAGACCTAGGATCATGTTCCAAGACCTTATATCAGCCACTTAAATTTTAAACCCACTGTATTAGCGCTAATAGCTACGCTTAGCATTTTAATCCCAAACTTAGGATTCTGAACCTACTCATTTTTTAAAGATTTATCATATTTTTATTTTATTTTTCGCAGCACCTTTCCGGTACGCGCTTTTCTATAGCCAATATTAGTTCTGGCACCAGTTCTCATTATTTTAACTTGAAACATGTTTTACAAGTCCTATATATTATTCTAGTGACATATACACACTTTTCGTAAATTTTCGGGATACTTCTCCGGTATGCATTTATACTGAGTAACAGAACCGGTATCTGCATTTTTCGTCAGAAAAGCGACTTTGAGCATTATTAATCACTTACAAATATTATTTAAGCCTCATAATAATTATTAAATTCAATTATGGAATTATTTCCTAATTTCACATAATAAATTAATTAACTTCCTTAATTAACGGTGCGGGTTCTTACATTCACCCCACCTTTTTAGGATTTTGTCTTCAAAATCAGAAACATACCTATCTCGAAAGTCGGGATACTGCCGGAGAAGCTCGTCCTCTTGCTCCCAAGTGCACTCCTCAGGAGTCCTCCCAGTCCACTGCAGTTTGACCATCAGAATGATCTTGCTCCTCAGCTGCTTCTCGCCACGATCGAGAATCTTGAGTGGTTCGACAAGAGTCTTTAGGTTCTCCTGAACCTCCACATCATCCGGTTGCACCATGATAACACATATTTTGTTACACTTATTTATTACTCTTGGTTGGTATTTTTAGGATTTATTTGAATTAAATAAAGGTCTTTTGGGTCAAATCAGAATTCTAGATTTTAATTGGGTTTAATTGATTTTCGTCATAACTTTTCAGATTTACACTACTTTCGTATTTTGGCCATATCTCACTCTACAGATGTTCGATTAACTCCGTTCTTGTTGCGTTTTGCAGCTAACAGATAGGGATACAATCTCTATTTCAGCTACTGAAGCCCAATCCAGACGGAAAGATGGTCGAAACCTGAGCCCAAGATGGACGTGTTTTGCTGGAAATTTATTTTTACGTTTGAACTTAAGTTATAATTTTGAACCCAGTGTACATGAAGCCAGAGCTAATATTTCTGTTTTGTTTCCTTTTATTTTGGGATGGATTTGGAGAGCCCAAAGCCCAGCATGATTAGGGGTTAAAAGGACGATTGTAGGGACCTTGTGGATCATCTTTCGTTTGAATTTGAATTTATAGTTTTGAAATTAATAGAATTTTTGTCTTTTCTCTCTCCTCTTTTCTTTAATCAACCCAAGGGTTGAGGATTCCATGGTTGAATCTTGAGGATAATTACTAGAATAATATATAGGACTTGTAAAACGAGTTTTAAGTCCAAATAATGAGAACTGGTGCTAGAAACCGGTACTTGCTCTGAAAAGCGCGTACCGAAAAGGTGCTCAGAAAATTATAAGAAAAATATGTTAATTCTTGAAAAAATGTGTAGTTTCATAATCCAAAGTTTGGGTTTAAAATGCTAAGCGTAGAAATTAAAGTTAATACTGCGCTTTTAAGTGGCTTGGGACTATTTATACTCATTTAAGGGCTCACAACCCTAGATAACAGAAAACCAGCGTGAGTTTCTCCTTGGTGGCTGACCTCCTATACTATTCCATTGCCATAATCTCCATTTTGAGACTTTGTGATCATTTTATGCTTGTTTCTTCTTAAAACCTTCTTCATAAACACTTGTTCTTGTTTGAGTGAGCCTTGGGAGGTTGGAAGACACCATTTTCTGAGTGATCAGCCACTATTCTTGTCTGTGTGGGGGCTAACCTTGGTGGTTGGGTTGAGAGAAGCCTTGTCTTGGTTTTTGGTGGTCCAAGTGTTGATCTTTTGTGCTAAAGGGTCAACCTTTCTTGTACATTTTCGTGCATCCTCTTGTGACAGTAGCTTGAGACTGTTTGTGAGCTCCAAAGGGCAACCTTTCCTTCTGTTTTGAGCTGGGGTATGTGTATCAACCTTTAACTTGAGTTTTAAGGCTTAAAAATGGAAGCTTGATGCATGTTAAGGTTAAAAGATGATAACTTGTTGTTGGGTAAGGCTTAACACACCTAGAAATGCATGATTAGGTGTATAAAATCGGTAAAAAGGGAACCTTTAAGGGATATCTTCACGAAAGTGCAGAAACTGCATTCTGTCGTGAAATATCCGGATATCTGCCCGTGGAATATCCGGATATTGGATATCCGGATATGAGATATCCGGATATGGAGTTTTGGGTATCTGGATATTGGATATCCGGATATGTGAATCTGTATATCCGGATATTGCATATCCGGATATGGACAGTGAGATATCCAGATATTGCATATCCGGATATGGTCCCGAGGAATATCCGGATATTCTAGGATTTCTCAGAACAGTAGCTGTGCTGTGTGTACAGTAGGCTATTGGGGGTTTGTGGACCCTAGATTGATGAAGTTGAACTTCTGTATTTAATGGACTAAGCAAGAATCATGTGATTAAGGGCTTGTGGATTGTTAAAAGCTTTAAGACATAAAACGTAATGAGAAGGCGTTGTCTTTAATTTGTATGCATGTGGTACATGTTTATCGATTTATATTTGGTCCATATCAGATTGTGATCTGCTGTGATTGGACTTTGAGCTTGTGGCATTGGATAGCTAGCTTAGAGGTAAGCTTTCGTGTCCTCGGTTTAGCCATATTGTGGTTCCACCATGTTCCATGAGGATATGGTATATGCATGCTGTGTTACATGCTTTTGATGTTTTGGAAATGCTGTTGAGCTATTGTATGTTAGTGCCTTGTTGATATGCATGGAGGTGTTCCACCTATACGGTAAGCCTGAGTATGTAGAACATACAAGATGGTGAGGTTGTGGGTGAGGTGCAAGCGGTGTTCCTTGTACTACATGTAGGGAAAAGACGTATTCCTACATTTCTCTGGCCAGTAGATAGTGATTACACACATGCCATAGATATCTGTTGCATTACATAGTGTTGGAACTGATAATGATATAAATGCTTTTAGAACTTATATTGCACATGTAAGTGAGCTTGGGGTGGAAGATCCTTGAGGACCCCTTGTCTTACTGAGATTTCTTATTTAGAGATCTCAACCCACGTTTGGGGAATACTTATTTCAGGGTCAGGTAATGTTGAGACCTCAGGCGGTAGGAGGCCGGAGCTGAGTTAGATTGCTGTTATATTATGCTGCCATGATTGGATGTTGGATTTGCATGTTGTTTATATGCTTATAGCTTCAGTTATGTTTGTGGATTTTTATGTTGAGACTGGTTGTTTACTATGTTTATTTGGTGAGCATGGGGATTGTCCATGACACATAGTATTGTTATGTCTTGATTATGTCTAGAGTCTTTTGGTGTTGTAATAATGTATCAGGATATTGTCCGGATTAAGAGATGTAATACCGTGATGTAGATACACACTTTATTTATATATTGAGGTATTTCAGTAGATGTCTTGTTGCAATTTACATACAGGCGATATTTTATGAAATTGATTAAGTAATCAAGTTGGTAATTGATAATGACGTCATAATTGAAAAGAAAAAGAATATTCCGCATTTTTAATTAAGCACCGCTTAATACAATGTAATGTGAATATTCCGGGTATACGCGGGGTGTTACATTTTATGGTATCAGCGCAACGGTTCAAGGGAAAAGCCTGTATGTATTGCAATGATTAGGATGTTTGGTTGTGTCTGTTTTGTGTGTTTGCTCCGTCGAGTATTATTATGATAATGCATATGTGACCACATTGCGTGGGCCTGATTAACTCATAATTTGTGTAACTTGTGCAGAGTCATGGTAAGACCTGGGAGAAACTGCGAGATTTCGGAGGATCGGCCCGATCCTGTCCTGGTTGCATTGGCTGAGATGCAGGCTGCCCGACAAGCCGACCAGGAGGCCATGAGAATGGCAAACCAGGCCATGCTGGACGCCGTCAGAGAGGCGAACAGGAAGGCCACTGAGGACATGTTGGAGGCCAACCGTCTGGCGAATATGACGATGTTTAGAGTCATGTTGGAGGAGATGAGGAATGGCCCTGATGTTGGTCATGTTCCTCCGCCACCTCCTCCACCGCCACCACCACCACCTCCACCCAGTCTGCAGGATGACTCTCAGAGTCAGATGGGAGATGGTAGTCACCTTACGGGGGCCATGCAGACCGTCCCTGTTTTTGTTGAGGATCGTGATGAGATCGATCGTCGGCTGAATGCTTTCCGTAAGCATAAGCCACCTGTCTTTGATGGATCCTTTGATCCTGTTGCTGCGGCGCGTTGGCTTCATGCGTTGGACAAGATATTTCGGGTCATGCAGTGCACAGATCTGCGGAAGTTGATGTTCTACTTACATGCTGGAGGGCGATGCCCATGAGTGGTGGACAAACCTTTCTCATGTCTACGAGATGCAGGGTCATGTGATGACTTGGCCTATGTTCGAGGATTTCTTCTTGGGTCAGTACTTTCCATATGACGCTCAGGAGAGGAAGCAGGGAGAGTTTGACAGATTGGTTCAGGGCTCGTTGTCTGTGGACGAGTACCTGGCTAAGTTCAACCAGTTGGTAAAGTTTGCACACTTCAGGATGGCGAGGTCTACTCCTACATTTCTGGCTGCTAAGTACCGCAGGGGACTTAGTGAGGATATTGCTGGTTACCTAGTTGGTTCTGCTTCTAGAGACTTTGGGACACTGGTTCAGTAGTGTCGTGATATTGAAGATTACTACAGCTCGTGTAAGGCCAAGAAGGCCAAGGTTGCTGAAGCGACGAAGGTTGCAGCTGGTAGTTCAACTTCTTGGCGAGACAGGAAGTTTGGGAACAAGGGCAAGGGTAAACAGTTGGCAGCTCGGCAGGCGCCGAGTCAGTTCAAGAGGACTTCTGCTCAGGGGAGTGCAGCGAGACCTCTTGCTCCCAAGTGTTCGGGATGCGGGAAGACTCATTTTGGGTCGTGTTCTACCGGCCAGTTGATTTGTTTTTAGTGTGGCAAGGAGGGCCACTTCTCCAAAGACTGTTCGTCGGCAACGGCGAGGGCTACTGCAGTGCAGGCAGTGCCACTTCAGATGGTTCCGCTTCCACCTACTTCGGCACCGGCAGTGCCACCATCTTCTGGGAGAGTTTATACTCTGGATCGTCAGCAGTCGGATCGAGCTCCGAACCTTGTCAGAGGTACTGTTACGATTGGTACATCAGCTGTTGATGTTTTGTTTGACTCTGGGGCTACGCATTCTTTTGTTGCTACCCTGATTGCTGTGGGGCTTGAGTTGCCCATGTCTGTGCTTTCTCCACTGCTGCGGGTGACCACCGCCACAGGAGAAAGATGTGATGCTACCACTGTTCATCGCGATGTGGCGTTTCAGTGGGATGGCCGTGAGTTCTCGGTGGATCTGATAGGATTGCCGATGGCCAACTTGAAGGTTTTTCTGGGCATGGATTGGCTGTCCAAAAATTATGTGATGATTGACTGTTGTGCCAAGCGTGTAGTGTTGTCTCCATGTGATTCCACAGCCAGTTCCTCGCCGTACATTTCGTTGCTGCAGGCTAGGAGAGCCTTGAGAGCAGGGGCATTTGGTTATGTCATGTTAGGAGGTTTGGTGAGTGGTACACAGGAGGACATCACCGGCATTCCTGTGGTGAGGGAGTTCCTCGAGGTGTTTCCTGAGGAGATTCCCGAGTTTCCGCCACAGAGGGAGATAGAGTTCTCCATAGACCTGTTTCCTGGTGTGGGGCCGATTTCTTTAGCTCCATACCGGATGTCGCCACCGGAGTTGGCAGAGCTGAAGAAGTATATTGAGGATCTTTCAGCGAAAGATTTCATTAGACCAAGTGTGTTTCCTTGGGGAGCAGCGGTTATCTTTATGAAGAAGAAGGACGGGATTGTGCACCGACTACAGGCAGCTGAACAAGGTGACAATCAAGAACAAGTATCCCCTTCCTCGGATTGATGATCTGTTGGATCAGCTCAGGGGTGCTTGTGTGTATTCCAAGATTGATCTCCGGTCCGGATACCATCAGATTCGGGTGAAGCCGGAGGATGTCCCGAAGACCGCATTTCGCTCGAGATATAGTCATTTTGAGTACTTGGTGATTCCGTTCGGTCTCACCAATGCACCTGTTGTGTTCATGGATTACATTAACCGGATTTTCCAGCTGTACCTGGATCATTTTGTGATTGTCTTCATTGACGATATTTTAATTTACTCCAAGATGGAGGAGGAGCATGTGGGGCATTTGAGAACTGTTCTGCAAGTGCTAAAGGAGAAGAAGTTGTATGCGAAGCCTTCCAAATGTGAGTTCTGGCTCAAGTCTGTGAAGTTTCTTGGGCATGTTATTTCTGCTGAGGGAGTTGCAATGGATCCGAACAAGATTGAGGCCGTGCTGGATTGGGAGAGACCCAAGACAGTTACGGAAGTGAGGAGCTTTCTGGGTTTGGCAGGTTACTATCAGAGGTTCATCAAGGGATTCTCCACCATGGTTTTGCCATTGACTCGCCTTACTCGGAAGGAGACTCCATTTGTGTGGACTCACGAGTGTGAGGTCTGTTTTCAGGTGTTGAAGGAGAGACTGACTACTACTCCTGTGTTGGTCCTTCTTGATCCTGCGCTTGAGATTGAGCTTTACACCGATGCCTCCGGGAAGGGGCTAGGTTGTGTGCTTATGCAGTTGGGCAAAGTGATCGCCTATGCTTCGAGACAGTTGAAACCTCATGAGGAGAACTACCCTACTCATGACTTGGAGTTGGCTGCTATTGTGTTTGCTTTCAAGATTTGGAGGCATTATCTTTTTGGTTTGAGGTTTGTGGTGTTCAGTGACCACATGAGTTTGAAGTACCTGTTCGACCAGAAGGAGTTGAACATGAGGCAGAGGAGATGGATGGAGTTCATAAAGGACTACGACTTCGAGCTAAGGTATCATCCTGGCAAGGCCAATGTGGTAGCTGATGCTTTGAGTCGGAAATCCAGTAGTTCATCCAGTTTGTTGCTTGGTAACTTTGATGTGGTTGCGAAGTTCCAAAACTTGGCAGTGACCGCTCCGTGTGAGAGTGTACTTCTCGAGTTGGAAGTAACAGATGTTGTGAACGAGCTGCTAGAAAAGATCAAGGAGGCACAAGTTCAGAGAGAGTGTCTGGATTATGTGAAGAACCAAGACGGTGTGTCTTGGAATGATGATGGATTGCTTTTGTTTTAGCAGAGGATTGTAGTTCCTCGAGGTCCGTTGACAGAAGAGGTTATGGCAGAAGGCCATAAGGGTCAGTTTTCTATCCACCCTGGTGCTACTAAGATGTATCAAGACTTGAAGAAGAACTTCTGGTGGCCGGGCATGAAGAAAGATGTTGCTATCTTTGTGTCCAAGTGTTTGGTTTGCCAGAAGGTGAAGATTGAGCATCAGAGACCGTCTGGTGAACTTCAACCTCTTGAAGTACCATAGTGGAAGTAGGAAGGTATTTCCATGGACTTCGTGGTGGGATTGCCGAAGACTCAGGCGGGTTGTGACTATATTTGGGTCATTGTGGACAGACTGACGAAGTCTGCCCATTTTCTTCCAGTGAAAGTGAGCTTCACTACAGAGCAGTTGGCCAAGCTTTATGTCCGCGAGATTGTGAGGCTTCACTGGGTGCCCGAGAGTATCATTAGTGATAGGGACCCGAAGTTCACATCTCGGTTCTGGGAGGCACTGCAGGAGGCTTTTGGTACGCAGTTGAGATTGAGTACCGTCTATCACCCTCAGACTGATAGACAGACTGAGAGGACCATCCAGACCTTGGAGGACATGTTGCGAGCTTGCACGTTGGAGCAGCTCTCGGCATGGGATAGGTACCTTCCGTTGGTTGAGTTTTCTTACAACAACAGCTTTCATGCTAGCCTGGGCATGGCGCCCTATGAAACACTGTATGGTAGGAGGTGTCGGACTCCTACTTGTTGGTCTGAGGTTGGGGACAAGGAGCTTTTTGGCTTGGACTTTGTCCAAGATACCACCTTGCAGATCCAGATGATCCGTGAAAAATTGAAGCAGGCGCAGAATCGCCAGAAGAGCTACTATGATGTCAAGCATCGTCCGCTGGAGTTCAGTGAGGGTGAGCAGTGTTTGTGAGACTTTCACCTGTCACCGATGTTGGTCGGGCACTCGGAGTGAGGAAGCTGAGCCCGCGATATATTGGGCCATACCAGATCCTTGGTAGAGTAGGACCTGTTGCCTACCGGCTTGCCTTGCCTTGCCTCCGAACCTGGCTAACATCCACGACGTTTTTCACGTGTCTCAGCTTCGGAAGTACATAGCAGATCTGTCGCACGTGGTGCAACCGGATGATGTGGAGGTTCGGGAGAACCTGAAGACTCCCGTCGGACCACTCAGAATTCTCGATCGTGGCGAGAAGCAGCTGAGGAGCAAGATCATTCCAATGGTCAAGGTGCAGTGGAACGGAAGAACTCCTGAGGAGTGTACTTGGGAGCGTGAGGACGAGCTTCTCCGGCAGTACCCTGAGTTTCGACCAGGTATGTTTCTGATTTTGAGGTCAAAATCCTAAAAAGGTGGGGTGAATGTAAGAACCCGCACCGTTAATTACGGTATTTAATTAATTAATTATGCAAAATTAGAAAATGATTCCATAATGGACCCTAATAAATATTAGGAGGCTTTAATAATTATGGTAAGTGATTAAGAATGTTGAAAGTCGCTTTTTGGAAGAAAAGTGCAGATACCGGTTCTGCTAGTCGGTATAAATGCGTACCGAAAAAGTATCCCGGAAAATTAAAGTAAGTACATGATAATTACTAGAATAATATGTAGGACTTGTAAAACGAGTTTCAAGTCCAAATAATGAGAACTGGTGCTAGAAACCGGTACTGGCTCTGAAAAGCGCCTACCGGAAAGGTGCTCAGAAAATTATAAGAAAAATATGTTAATTCTTGGAAAAATGTGTAGTTTCAGAATACAAAGTTTGGGATTAAAATGCTAAGCGTAGCAATTAAAGTTAATACTGCGCGTTTAAGTGGCTTGGGACTATTTATACTAATTTAAGGGCTCACAACCCTATATAACAGAAAACCAGCGTGAGTTTCTCCTTGGTGGCTGACCTCCTATACTGTTCCATTGCCATAATCTCCATTTTGAGACTTTGTGATCATTTTATGCTTGTTTCTTCTTAAAACCTTCTTCCTAAACACTTGTTCTTGTTTGAGTGAGCCTTGGGAGGTTGGAAGACACCATTTTCTGAGTGATCAGCCACTATTCTTGTCTGTGTGGGGGCTAAGATCAGCCACTATCCCCAAGGAGACACACTCGGTCGAATGAAGTCTTTCGCTGAAAGATCATCAATGTGCTTCTTCAGCTCAGCCAGCTCTGGTGGTGACATCTGATATGAAGCTAAAGAAATAGGCCCCACACCAGGAAACAAATCAATGGAGAACTCTATCTCCCTCTGTGGCGGAAACTCGGGAATCTCCTCCAGAAACACTCCGAGGAATTCCTTCACCACAGGAATGCCAGTGATATCTTCCTGTGTCCCACTCACCAAACCTCCCAACATGACATACCCGAATGCCCCTGCTCTCAAGGCCTTCCTAGCCTGCAGCAATGAAATATATGGCAAGGAACTAGTTGTGGAATCACACGGAGACATCACCACGCACTTGGCACAACAGTCAATCATAACACAATTCTTGGACAACCAATCCATGCCAAGGATGATTTCCAAATTAGCCATCGGCAATCCTATCAGATCTACCGAGAAGTCACGGCCATCCCACTGAAACACGACATCTCGATGTACAGTGGAGGTCTCACACTTTTCTCCGGTGGCGGTAGTCACCCGCAACGGTGGAGAAAGAACAGCACTGGGCAACTCAAGCCCCAAAGCAATCGAGGTTGCAACAAAAGAATGCATAGCCCCGGAATCAAACAAAACATCAACAGATGAATCACTAATAGACACAGTACCTCTGACAAGGTTCGGAGCTCTATCCGACTGCTGGTGATCCAACGTGTACACACGTCCAGTAGCAGGTGGCACTGTAGGTGCCGCTGAAGGTGCCAAGGGAACCATCTGCAACGGTACTGCCTGAACTGTTGCAGCCCTCGCCGTCGATGACAGACAATCTCTAGAAAAGTGGCCCTCCTTGCCACACTGGAAAGAGATCAGGTGCCCCGTAGCACAACTCCCCGTGTGCTTCTTTCCGCACCCCAAACTTCTAGGAGTGGAAGGAGGCCTCGCAAAACTTCCCTGCTGAGAAGAAGTCCTCTTGAACTGACCAGACGCCTGCCTAGTCGCAAAATGCTTCCCTTTTCCTTTGCTCCAAAACTTCTTGTCCCTCTAGGAAGTGGAACTACTAGTTCCCTTCGTCTCGGCAATCATGGCCCTCTTGGCCTTACTCGAGTTGCAGAAGTCCTCGATGTCCCGACACTGCTGCACCAGTGTCCCAAAGTCTCTCGAAGCAGAACCAGCGAGGTAACCAACAATATCCTCATCAAGTCCCCTGCGAAACTTAGCAGCCAAGAAGATCGGAGTAGGCTTCTCCATCCGAAAGTGAGTGAACTTAACCAGCTCATTGAACTTGGCCAGGTACTCGTCAACAGACAACGAGCCCTGCACTAACCTGTCGAATTCCCCCCGCTTCCTCTCCTGAGCATCATAAGGGAAGTACCGACCCAGAAAGCAATCCTCGAAGAATGGCCATGACATAACATGACCCTGCATCTCAAAAGCATGACAGGTGTTCATCCACCACTCATGGGCATCGCCCTCCAGCATATAGGTAGCAAACATCAGTTTCTGCGGATCTGTACACTGCATGACCCAGAAAATCTTATCCAGCGCCTGTAGCCATCTAGCCACAACAATAGGATCATAAGACCCATCAAAGGAAGCTGGCTTATGCTTGTGGAAAGCATTAAGCGGGCGATCAATCACATCTCTATCTTTAGCAGGCTCCATAAAGGTTCCCATTACCCCAGTCAAGTGACCAGTGCCCTCAACCTGGCTCTGGCTCTCGTCCTGCAGACTAGGTGGAGACGGCGGCGGTGGTGGCGGTGGGAACTGACCAACAGCAGGACCAACTCTCATCTCCTTCAACATGACCCTCATCATGGTCATGTTCGCCAAACGGTTGGCCTCAAGAGCATCCTCTGTGGCCTTCTGGTTCTCCTCACAAGCGGCGTCCATCATTTCCACGTTGGCCAATCTAGCGGCCTCCTGCATCTCAGCTAATGTAGTCAGGATCGGGTCGGGTTGACCCTCAGCAGTCTCGTGAGTTCTCTTGGGTATTACCATGACTCTGCACAAGTTACACAAATTATGAGTTGATCAGGCCCACGCAATGTGATCACATATGCATTATCATAATAAAACTCAACGGAGCAAACACACAAGACAAGACACCGCAAAGCATTCTAAGCTATTGCAATACATACAGGATATATCCTGTAGAAAGTGCTATGATACCATAAAATGTAACACCCCGTATATATCCTGTTTGTTATCATATCATCGTATTAAGCCACGCTTAATTTTAAAAAAATGCGGAATATCTTTTTCTTTTCAATTATGACGTCGTTAATCATTACCAACTTGATTACTTAATCATTTTCAAAACGTCGCCTGTATGTAAATTGCAAAAGATAGCTAACTGAAAAACCTTAATATAAAATTAACATCAATGTGTCTCTAGTCACGGAACTACAACACGTAAACTGGACAACCCTGATAGTTTATACAACTCAAGCTAAAAGTACTAGCATCAATGTGGCATGGACAAACCCCATGCTCACCAAATAAGGCAACAAAGACCACAAAAGTCTCAACAACAGCAACATAATAATAACAAGCTAAAAGCATAACATCAGGAGACATGATCCAGCATCCAAACATGTCAGCATATAACATTAATATCAGCTAAGCTCCGGCCTCCTGCCGCTAGAGGCATCAGCCCCCAAGTTACCTGAACCTGAAATAAGCGTCCCCAAACATGGGGTGAGATCTCTAAACAAGAAATCTCATAAAGACAAGGGGTCTTCAAGGATCTTCCACCCCAAGCTCACTTACATGTGCAATATAAGTTCAAAAGCATTTAACAGTATAAGTTCCAAAACTATGCAGTGCAACAGATATTCATGCCATATGTGTTTTAACTATTCTACTGGCTAGAGAAATGCAGGACGTACGTCTACAACCCCACAATAAGTACAAGGAACACCGCTTGCACCTCACCCACAGCCTCACCATCTTGTATGTCTCCACATACTCAGGCTTACCATATAGGTGGAACACCACATGCATATCATAAAGGCACTCACACATAATAGCTCAATAGCATTTATCAAAACAAGACATGAGAACAACATCATACATATAAACCATCCCCCCATAGGACATGGTGGAACCAACAATGGCTAAACCAAGGACACGAAAGCTTACCTTGCAAGCTAACTATCCAAAGCCAAGAGTCCACACAAGCTCAAAGTCCAAACACAGCAAAATCACAATCTGTTATGGACCAATGAACATATCATAATTCAACTCTACACTCTTACAATATAAAGACAACGCCTTTCCATACGTTCCGTCTTTAGGCTTCTCACGAAGCCACAAGCCCTTAATCACTTAGATTCTGACTTACATTAATTATTACAGAAGTTCAACTTCATCAACAGAGGGTCCACGAACCTATAACTCAGTTCTGTATGAATATTACCTCCACTGTTCACGAAAACCCAGAATATCCAGATATTCATTGGGGGCATATCCGGATATCTGTCTAGCAATATCCGGATATTCAGAACCCCATATACATATATCCATATCCGGGTATTTCTAACCCAATATCCGGATATTTCGCGACAGAACTTAGATTCTGCATTTTCGCGAGATATCAATCCAAAGGTGGTTCATTTCATGATTCCAGAGGCTTAAACATGCAATTCGAGGTGTGTTTAACCTTTCCCAACCTTAAGTTATTAAGTTTAATTCATTACATGCATCAAGGTTCCACTTTTAACCATTAAAACTCATGATCAAGGTGGGTGACACTTACCCAAGCTCAAAACAGAGCAAGAAGGTGCTGTTGGAGCTCACCAACAGATCCTCAAGTCTGACTTCACAAGGTGCACAAAAATGGCACACAAAGATGGGTCCTTTCTTCACAAAGGTAGCTTCTTGGAGCTACAAAAACCAAGATAATGGCTCCCTCCTCACCAAAACCAAAAGGCAGTACCCTCACCCTCACAAGACAACAACCACACTCAGAAAAGAAGCCACTTTCCCGCCCACAATGATTGTTCACACACATCCAAGGTGTTTAGGTGAAGAGAAATGGAAGAAAGGTAGTTTCTTTGGTGAGTTCCCAAGCAAGGAAGAGGAAGGCAGCAAGGAGAGCTCAAACTCAGAAAATTCCTACGAAGGAGGTACCAAAATAGACCTAGGATCATGTGCCAAGGCCTTATATAGGCCACTTAAATTTTAAACGCACTGTATTAGCGCTAATAGCTACGCTTAGCATTTTAATTCCAAACTTAGGATTCTGAACCTACTCATTTTTCTAAGATTTATCATATTTTTATTTCATTTTTCGCAGTACCTTTCCGGTACGCGCTTTTCCATAGCCAGTATTAGTTCTGGCACCAGTTTTCATTATTTTAACTTGACACTTGTTTTACAAGTCCTATATATTATTCTAGTGACATATACACACTTTTCGTAATCTTCCGGGATACTTCACCGGTACGCATTTATACCGAGTAGCAGAACCGGTATCTGCACTTTTCGTCAGAAAAGCGACTTTCAGCATTTTTAATCACTTACCAATATTATTTAAGTCTCATAATAATTATTAGGGTCAATTATGGAATTATTTCCTAATTTCACATAATTAATTAATTAACTTCCTTAATTAACGGTTCGGGTTCTTACAAACGACATTTTTTTCCCAGTAGAAGTTAATGTGGAACGGCGTGGGAGGAGTAGTGGCACTTGTCGCACTTGTTGAGGAGGTCCACGTGGAAAGTAATCATCATTACGTGGGAAGAGAATCGTTTCTCAGAAGTTATGTGGAAGGGGAATCGTTTCTCGAAAGAGGAAGCCTTACTGCACGCCTCAGGCGGTGCATCTAGGATAGAACTTATATCCGGGATAACCCAAGGAACCCCGTCCATCTCCTCCAGTCAAACTGAAAGCTTAAATTAAAGCAGAGATAGTGGCAAGGCCGGGATAGGCCCATATCCGGAGTAAAGCATGTATGTTGGAGAATATAACTCAAACATCCCAGCACCCTGAGTACTCAGTCTACCGAGCTGGGGGGCAACTGTTATGGACCTAAGTAAGACCCATATCCATAGAAGGCCCAAATGATACATGCTCAAAGGTAAACACTATAAATAGGAGCTGAAGACCACAGGTATGACTGATCTTTTTCAACCCTATTTTTATGCAATCACATAGCGCACACACACACCCCCTTTGGCTAAGGTCGTTGCTTAGTGTGTAGTGATTCGCTTCCCCCAAGATACCTAATTCATAGGTATCTAGAGAGAAAGAACTAGATCTGATATCAACTATCTAACCTTCGGTTAGACATCTCTGCCTCGGGCAGAACATAATAAAAAAAAATTACCTAATTCGGACACCCGAGTCAAAACTTATGGACTTCCAAAGTTTTAAGGTCAAGCTGTTGACTTTTGTGCCACGTGACAGCACCTGGTGAAACACGCCCCACAAGAGAGTGTCTCTTTCTCGGTCACGCCCCAATGAGGAGTGTCTCTATCCAACCGGTCACGTCCCTATGAGGCGTGTTTCACTGCTATAGGTAAATAGCTTCAAAACGATTACATTTTCGTAATTATTTATTAAAAAAAAATATTTAAATTTTTTTCCATTGCATCGCTATCTTTTTACTACAGACATATGCATTCATTACTACTTTTTTTTTACATTTTACGCGGAATTGAATGGCATAAAGACTTGGCTCGTAGTTAACGCATATGGGAAGGGATGAGGTACAGCAGCATGTGCTCCCCAGAAGGAGCGTTTAATCTGTTTGAAATTCCCCTTTGAGGGGTGGTTCAAAATTAACGTGGACAGATCATGCTCTAAGAATGATTCAAAGGTTGGTTGCGGTGGTGTCCTTTGCGATTGAACCCGGAAATGGATTGCTGGCTTTTCCAAAAACTTAGAATGAGGAAGTAATGCTCTGACTACAAAACTATGGGCTGCTTACTAGGCTAATAGTTGGGTTGGAGGAGAGGCTGTCGTAGGATTGGTTGGAGTCAGACTCTAATGTGACAAATAATTATGGTGTTCAAGGGCTCCTTTGATTAAAAACATAAGGAAGATCCTGCATAAATGCTCATGGCAGGTACATGTGTTGCATGTTTATCGTAAGGGAAACCTTGTGGCAGACCTCCTATGGACTAGGAAATAAAGTTCTACGACGTCCCTCCCCCTGGATGTGTTCACTTTCTTCGTTGGGATGAGATGGGTACTGGTGTACCAGGTTGTGTATTTAGATGTCGTAGTTTTTGTTTTTAGTTTTCATATAATCTCAAAAAATAAATAAATAAAAATCATTTAAACCAAAAATAATAATTCTATTTCTGACCATATATATGTCTATTATTGCCTTCACTTTAATTTCTCCAATTTTGTAGAATACCAACTCAAAGCACCAATTCTTGTACGAATCAATAAAATCAAACATTTAAAATTAATGTCGAAAATTATATGGGATTAATACCCAAATCTTTCACAATTTCTAACTGGTAAGCTCGCATAAAATGATGAAATACAGGAATTCATAACTAGCTTGACCTCTGCTCAATTATCATTAGATCAAAGCCTTATGCTGTTATTGTTGGAAATTTTTCAATTCCCTCAGATACTAATTATTGAAATTTAATGGTATATTCTGATACCACTTGTTGGAGATGGAATAAAAAAAACAAGTAGAATAATATCAAACTTTTATATAGAAACAAAACGCAATACAGAACACAAGTGTTACAACAATATGACTAATTTTTCTCTCAAATATAACTTTTTTTCTCTCAAATATACTCTTTCTTAAACTCTTTCTTCTCCTCTCTAACAGTATTTCAATAGTGTTTTTCTCACGTACTCATCTCAAGAACTCTCTGTTTCTTTTAAGTGTTGCGGCACTTTTCTATTTCTCACTTTTTCTTCTCACAACTATTTCACATCATAAGTGCTGCGGCACTTTCCTTTCTTTTCTATCTCCTTATCTCACTAATTCAGTTTCTATTCTTTTCACTTCCACACATCACTCTAATACCATTAACTCACACATAACCATATAGCTATATATAAGTTTCAACTACCGACTTATCTTCTAAGACTATATAATATAATATTCAATTCTACAACTTTCTATAATTTTCCATCAACCGTCTTTTTCCCTTGCTTTGCCAATTTTGCTATTCAACTTGTTCTGACTTCTTCTCACAGCCACCGACCACTTTATTTCAACAAATAATATTTTATTTCACCAACTCAATAGCTTCTACAACCTTCTACCTTCTTCATAGCCAATCGCCGTGTTCCTTATTTGGGTGACAAGAGAATTCCACATGATTCTAGCTTGGTGATGAGTGTTCTTCATTCTTCTAGTAGGGCGGTGAAATCTTGTAGATTCTTCTTCTATGGCGGTGGGAACTGGGAAGTTGCAAAGTATTATTTAAATTCTAACAGTTATGAATGTGCATGCAAATGCTCATGCTGCTCTTTTTGTCTATTTCAACTTTAACGCTGAAACATTATATATGTTAGAATTGAATATCCACACAGATACAAGAGACAACCATACTTGTGTATCTACAAAAGAACTTTTCTTTTCTATTCTTTCTTTCTTGCTCTTTTTCTTTTTCTCTTGATCTACTTGATTTACATTTCATTCAAACTATCAAAGGCTATTTATAAGCTATAAAAGTGACCAACATAACTCCACACATAACACCCTCATTACTTTATAACTGACATAACTGACTCATTAATATTCTAACTGACATAACACATAATGACTACTTCTTAGAAACTTTAAACTCATTAATGTCCACTAACACATTCCTAAGGACATGACTCTTCACTAGAAAACTCTTCACATTTCTATTTTCTATTTTCTATTTTTATCTCATTAAAATTTAACCCAACAAAACTCCCCCATAAATTTTAAATTCTTCTTTCTTTCTTCGAGTTGCTTCTACTTTTCTTCAACTTTCTGATCGCGCCTGCTTTCTTCAATCTTGATCACTGACAAAAAACATCTAACACCTTCCAACTTAATTAACTCAAAAAAACATCTCCCCTGCAATTATTTTTCTGAACATATTTTATTTTATCTGGTGGCTTCTTCAATTTGATATTTTCAGTTTCATTAGCAGGACTTTCCTTGTTTCCATTCGCTGCATCTTCTTCACCTGCAAGTATCTCGTCACCCAAATTCTTCTCAGTTTCATTCGCCACTTCATCAGTTGCTTTCAGTATTTTATTTCCTCGTCCAATCCCAATTTCTGCATCATTGGTATTGTCAACAAAACCTCTTTTTCTCTTCAAGACCACATCCTTTTCTTCAAATGCACCTTCCATTTTTCGCCGTTCTCGGCTCCTTCATTGTCGCCTTCCCCGTCGACCTCTTCCTCTTCCACGCCAGTTCTGTTCACTTGATTGTCCTACCTCATCATTACAACCTTCTTGACTTCGGCCTCGGCCTCTACCATTACGGCCAGTGCCTCGTCCACCGCGACCACGTACTCTACCTCAGAAGTTTTGAGAATAGAGAGCCTTCTCATCTTTAAGTGTTGCTTTGGTCTGAAGTGCTTGTCCAAGAGTCTCCTCCTCCTTCTTCTTCCGTTGCTCATGCACTTCAAGAGAACCGGCTAGCTCATCAATGGTGAGCGTAGCTAGATCTTTGGATTCTTCTATAGCACATACCACGTTCTCAAAGCTGTCGGTCAAAGATCTCAAGATCTTCTCCACCACTCTGGTGTCCGCTACATCTTCTCCATTTCGTTTCAATTGATTCACAATGGTTTGAACACGAGTAATGAACTCGGATACTCCTTCTGTGTCCTTCATCTTCATTCCCTCCAACTCGGCACGAAGGGTTTGAAGCCGAACTTGCTTAACTCGGTTGGCTCCTTTATAGACATTTGCCAGAATGTCCCACGCTTCCTTTGAGGTCTCCGCATTCGCTATCTTTTCAAAGCCGGACTCGTCTACAGCTCGAAAGAGCATGAACAACGCTGCCTTGTCCTTTGCACGTGTCTCTTTCAACGTTCTAGTTTGGGCCGCCGTGTATCCTGCGGTGGTCGCTGGTTCTGCAAAGCCTTCCTGGACGACCTCCCAAGCTTCCTGGGAACCGAGAAGAGCCTTCATCTGGATACTCCAATTCTCGTAATTTCCTTTTGTCAATTTAGGCAACGCCATATTACTTACACTCTCCATAGCTCTGATACCAATTTGTTAGAATTGAATATCCACACAGATGCAAGAAACAACCATACTTGTGTATCTACAAAAGAACTTTTCTTTTCTATTCTTGCTTTCTTGCTACTTTTCTTTTTCTCTTGATCTACTTGATTTACATTTCATACAAACTATCAAAGGCTATTTATAAGCTATAAAACTGACCAACATAACTCCACACATAACACCCTCATTACTTTATAACTGACATAACTGATTCATTAATATTCTAACTGACATAACACATAGTGACTACTTCTTAGAAACTTTAAACTCATTAATGTCCACTAACACATTCCTAAGGACATGACTCTTCACTAGAAAACTCTTCACATTTCTATTTTCTATTTTCTATTTTTATCTCATTAAAATTTAACCCAACAAAACTCCCCCACAAATTTTAAATTCTTCTTTCTTTCTTCGAGTTGCTTCTACTTTTCTTCAACTTTCTTATCGCGCCTGCTTTCTTCAATCTTGATCACTGCCAAAAAACATCTAACACCTTCCAACTTAATTAACTCAAAAAAACATCTCCCCTGCAATTATTTTTCTGAACATATTTTATTTTATCTGGTGGCTTCTTCAATTTGATATTTTCAGTTTCATTAGCAGGACTTTCCTTGTTTCCATTCGCTGCATCTTCTTCACCTGCAAGTTTCTCGTCACCCAAATTCTTCTCAGTTTCATTCGCCACTTCATCAGTTGCTTTCACAATTTTATTTCCTCGTCCAATCCCAATTTCTGCATCATTGGTATTGTCAACAAAACCTCTTTTTCTCTTCAAGACCACATCCTTTTCTTCAAATGCACCTTCCATTTTTTGCCGTTCTCGGCTCCTTCATTGTCGTCTTCCTCGTCGACCTCTTCCTCTTCCACGCCAGTTCTGTTGACTTGATTGTCCTACCTCATCATTACAACCTTCTTGACTTCGGCCTCGGCCTCTACCATTACGGCCAGTGCCTCGTCCACCGCGACCACGTCCTCTACCTCAGAAGTTTTGAGAATAGAGAGCCTTCTCATCTTTAAGTGTTGCTTTGGTCTGAAGTGCTTGTCCAAGAGTCTCCTCCTCCTTCTTCTTCCGTTGCTCATGCGCTTCAAGAGAACCGGCTAGCTCATCAATGGTGAGCGTAGCTAGATCTTTGGATTCTTCTATAGCACATACCACGTTCTCAAAGCTGTCGATCAAAGATCTCAAGATCTTCTCCACCACTCTGGTGTCCGCTACATCTTCTCCATTTCGTTTCAATTGATTCACAATGGTTTGAACACGAGTAATGAACTCGGATACTCCTTCTGTGTCCTTCATCTTCATTCCCTCCAACTCGGCAAGAAGGGTTTGAAGCCGAACTTGCTTAACTCGGTTGGCTCCTCTATAGACATTTTCCAGAATGTCCCACGCTTCCTTTGAGGTCTCCGCATTCGCTATCTTTTCAAAGCCGGACTCGTCTACAGCTTTAAAGAGCATGAACAACGCTGCCTTGTCCTTTGCACGTGTCTCTTTCAACGTTCTAGTTTGGGCCGCCGTGTATCCTGCGGTGGTCGCTGGTTCTGCAAAGCCTTCCTGGACGACCTCCCAAGCTTCCTGGGAACCGAGAAGAGCCTTCATCTGGATACTCCAATTCTCGTAATTTCCTTTTGTCAATTTAGGCAACGCCATATTACTTACACTCTCCATAGCTCTGATACCAATTTGTTAGAATTGAATATCCACACAGATGCAAGAGACAACCATACTTGTGTATCTACAAAAGAACTTTTCTTTTCTATTCTTGCTTTCTTGCTCTTTTTCTTTTTCTCTTGATCTACTTGATTTACATTTCATACAAACTATCAAAGGCTATTTATAAGCTATAAAACTGACCAACATAACTCCACACATAACACCCTCATTACTTTATAACTGACATAACTGACTCATTAATATTCTAACTGACATAACACATAATGACTACTTCTTAGAAACTTTAAACTCATTAATGTCCACTAACACATTCCTAAGGACATGACTCTTCACTAGAAAACTCTTCACATTTCTATTTTATATTTTCTATTTTTATCTCATTAAAATTTAACCCAACAAAACTCCCCCACAAATTTTAAATTCTTCTTTCTTTCTTCGAGTTGCTTCTACTTTTCTTCAACTTTCTGATCGCTCCTGCTTTCTTCAATCTTGATCACTGACAAAAAACATCTAACACCTTCCAACTTAATTAACTCAAAAAAACATCTCCCCTGCAATTATTTTTCTGAACATATTTTATTTTATCTGGTGGCTTCTTCAATTTGATATTTTCAATTTCATTAGCAGGACTTTCCTTGTTTCCATTCGCTGCATGTTCTTCACCTGCAAGTTTCTCGTCACCCAAATTCTTCTCAGTTTCATTCGCCACTTCATCAGTTGCTTTCACAATTTTATTTCCTCGTCCAATCCCAATTTCTGCATCATTGGTATTGTCAACAAAACCTCTTTTTCTCTTCAAGACCACATCCTTTTCTTCAAATGCACCTTCCATTTTTCGCCGTTCTCGGCTCCTTCATTGTCGTCTTCCTCGTCGACCTCTTCCTCTTCCACGCCAGTTCTATTGACTTGATTGTCCTACCTCATCATTACAACCTTCTTGACTTCGGCCTCGGCCTCTACCATTACGGCCAGTGCCTCGTCCACCGTGACCACGTCCTCTACCTCGGAAGTTTTGAGAATAGAGAGCCTTATCATCTTTAAGTGTTGCTTTGGTCTGAAGTGCTTGTCCAAGAGTCTCCTCCTTCTTCTTTTTCCGTTGCTCATGCGCTTCAAGAGAACCGGCTAGCTCATCAATGGTGAGCGTAGCTAGATCTTTGGATTCTTCTATAGCACATACCACGTTCTCAAAGCTGTCGATCAAAGATCTCAAGATCTTCTCCACCACTCTGGTGTCCGCTACATCTTCTCCATTTCGTTTCAATTGATTCACAATGGTTTGAACACGAGTAATGAACTCGGATACTCCTTCTGTGTCCTTCATCTTCATTCCCTCCAACTCGGCACGAAGGGTTTGAAGCCGAACTTGCTTAACTCGGTTGGCTCCTCTATAGACATTTTCCAGAATGTCCCACGCTTCCTTTGAGGTCTCCGCATTCGCTATCTTTTCAAAGTCGGACTCGTCTACAGCTCGAAAGAGCATGGACAACGCTGCCTTGTCCTTTGCACGTGTCTCTTTCAACGTTCTAGTTTGGGCCGCCGTGTATCCTGCGGTGGTCGCTGGTTCTGCAAAGCCTTCCTGGACGACCTCCCAAGCTTCCTGGGAACCGAGAAGAGCCTTCATCTGGATACTCCAATTCTCGTAATTTCCTTTTGTCAATTTAGGCAACGCCATATTACTTACACTCTCCATAGCTCTGATACCAATTTGTTAGAATTGAATATCCACACAGATGCAAGGGACAACCATACTTGTGTATCTACAAAAGAACTTTTCTTTTCTATTCTTGCTTTCTTGCTCCTTTTCTTTTTCTCTTGATCTACTTGATTTACATTTCATACAAACTATCAAAGGCTATTTATAAGCTATAAAACTGACCAACATAACTCCACACATAACACCCTCATTACTTTATAACTGACATAACTGACTCATTAATATTCTAACTGACATAACACATAATGACTACTTCTTAGAAACTTTAAACTCATTAATGTCCACTAACACATTCCTAAGGACATGACTCTTCACTAGAAAACTCTTCACATTTCTATTTTCTATTTTCTATTTTTATCTCATTAAAATTTAACCCAACAAAACTCCCCCACAAATTTTAAATTCTTCTTTCTTTCTTCGAGTTGCTTCTACTTTTCTTCAACTTTCTGATCGCGCCTGCTTTCTTCAATCTTGATCACTGACAAAAAACATCTAACACCTTCCAACTTAATTAACTCAAAAAAACATCTCCCCTGCAATTATTTTTCTGAACATATTTTATTTTATCTGGTGGCTTCTTCAATTTGATATTTTCAGTTTCATTAGCAGGACTTTCCTTGTTTCCATTCGCTGCATCTTCTTCACCTGCAAGTTTCTCGTCACCCAAATTCTTCTCAGTTTCATTCGCCACTTCATCAGTTGCTTTCACAATTTTATTTCCTCGTCCAATCCCAATTTCTGCATCATTGGTATTGTCAACAAAACCTCTTTTTCTCTTCAAGACCACATCCTTTTCTTCAAATGCACCTTCCATTTTTTGCCGTTCTCGGCTCCTTCATTGTCGTCTTCCTCGTCGACCTCTTCCTCTTCCACGCCAGTTCTGTTGACTTGATTGTCCTACCTCATCATTACAACCTTCTTGACTTCGGCCTCGGCCTCTACCATTACGGCCAGTGCCTCGTCCACCGCGACCACGTCCTCTACCTCAGAAGTTTTGAGAATAGAGAGCCTTCTCATCTTTAAGTGTTGCTTTGGTCTGAAGTGCTTGTCCAAGAGTCTCCTCCTCCTTCTTCTTCCGTTGCTCATGCGCTTCAAGAGAACCGGCTAGCTCATCAATGGTGAGCGTAGCTAGATCTTTGGATTCTTCTATAGCACATACCACGTTCTCAAAGCTGTCGATCAAAGATCTCAAGATCTTCTCCACCACTCTGGTGTCCGCTACATCTTCTCCATTTCGTTTCAATTGATTCACAATGGTTTGAACACGAGTAATGAACTCGGATACTCCTTCTGTGTCCTTCATCTTCATTCCCTCCAACTCGGCAAGAAGGGTTTGAAGCCGAACTTGCTTAACTCGGTTGGCTCCTCTATAGACATTTTCCAGAATGTCCCACGCTTCCTTTGAGGTCTCCGCATTCGCTATCTTTTCAAAGCCGGACTCGTCTACAGCTTTAAAGAGCATGAACAACGCTGCCTTGTCCTTTGCACGTGTCTCTTTCAACGTTCTAGTTTGGGCCGCCGTGTATCCTGCGGTGGTCGCTGGTTCTGCAAAGCCTTCCTGGACGACCTCCCAAGCTTCCTGGGAACCGAGAAGAGCCTTCATCTGGATACTCCAATTCTCGTAATTTCCTTTTGTCAATTTAGGCAACGCCATATTACTTACACTCTCCATAGCTCTGATACCAATTTGTTAGAATTGAATATCCACACAGATGCAAGAGACAACCATACTTGTGTATCTACAAAAGAACTTTTCTTTTCTATTCTTGCTTTCTTGCTCTTTTTCTTTTTCTCTTGATCTACTTGATTTACATTTCATACAAACTATCAAAGGCTATTTATAAGCTATAAAACTGACCAACATAACTCCACACATAACACCCTCATTACTTTATAACTGACATAACTGACTCATTAATATTCTAACTGACATAACACATAATGACTACTTCTTAGAAACTTTAAACTCATTAATGTCCACTAACACATTCCTAAGGACATGACTCTTCACTAGAAAACTCTTCACATTTCTATTTTATATTTTCTATTTTTATCTCATTAAAATTTAACCCAACAAAACTCCCCCACAAATTTTAAATTCTTCTTTCTTTCTTCGAGTTGCTTCTACTTTTCTTCAACTTTCTGATCGCTCCTGCTTTCTTCAATCTTGATCACTGACAAAAAACATCTAACACCTTCCAACTTAATTAACTCAAAAAAACATCTCCCCTGCAATTATTTTTCTGAACATATTTTATTTTATCTGGTGGCTTCTTCAATTTGATATTTTCAATTTCATTAGCAGGACTTTCCTTGTTTCCATTCGCTGCATGTTCTTCACCTGCAAGTTTCTCGTCACCCAAATTCTTCTCAGTTTCATTCGCCACTTCATCAGTTGCTTTCAGTATTTTATTTCCTCGTCCAATCCCAATTTCTGCATCATTGGTATTGTCAACAAAACCTCTTTTTCTCTTCAAGACCACATCCTTTTCTTCAAATGCACCTTCCATTTTTCGCCGTTCTCGGCTCCTTCATTGTCGTCTTCCTCGTCGACCTCTTCCTCTTCCACGCCAGTTCTATTGACTTGATTGTCCTACCTCATCATTACAACCTTCTTGACTTCGGCCTCGGCCTCTACCATTACGGCCAGTGCCTCGTCCACCGCGACCACGTACTCTACCTCAGAAGTTTTGAGAATAGAGAGCCTTCTCATCTTTAAGTGTTGCTTTGGTCTGAAGTGCTTGTCCAAGAGTCTCCTCCTCCTTCTTCTTCCGTTGCTCATGCACTTCAAGAGAACCGGCTAGCTCATCAATGGTGAGCGTAGCTAGATCTTTGGATTCTTCTATAGCACATACCACGTTCTCAAAGCTGTCGGTCAAAGATCTCAAGATCTTCTCCACCACTCTGGTGTCCGCTACATCTTCTCCATTTCGTTTCAATTGATTCACAATGGTTTGAACACGAGTAATGAACTCGGATACTCCTTCTGTGTCCTTCATCTTCATTCCCTCCAACTCGGCACGAAGGGTTTGAAGCCGAACTTGCTTAACTCGGTTGGCTCCTCTATAGACATTTTCCAGAATGTCCCACGCTTCCTTTGAGGTCTCCGCATTCGCTATCTTTTCAAAGTCGGACTCGTCTACAGCTCGAAAGAGCATGGACAACGCTGCCTTGTCCTTTGCACGTGTCTCTTTCAACGTTCTAGTTTGGGCCGCCGTGTATCCTGCGGTGGTCGCTGGTTCTGCAAAGCCTTCCTGGACGACCTCCCAAGCTTCCTGGGAACCGAGAAGAGCCTTCATCTGGATACTCCAATTCTCGTAATTTCCTTTTGTCAATTTAGGCAACGCCATATTACTTACACTCTCCATAGCTCTGATACCAATTTGTTAGAATTGAATATCCACACAGATGCAAGGGACAACCATACTTGTGTATCTACAAAAGAACTTTTCTTTTCTATTCTTGCTTTCTTGCTCCTTTTCTTTTTCTCTTGATCTACTTGATTTACATTTCATACAAACTATCAAAGGCTATTTATAAGCTATAAAACTGACCAACATAACTCCACACATAACACCCTCATTACTTTATAACTGACATAACTGACTCATTAATATTCTAACTGACATAACACATAATGACTACTTCTTAGAAACTTTAAACTCATTAATGTCCACTAACACATTCCTAAGGACATGACTCTTCACTAGAAAACTCTTCACATTTCTATTTTCTATTTTCTATTTTTATCTCATTAAAATTTAACCCAACAAAACTCCCCCACAAATTTTAAATTCTTCTTTCTTTCTTCGAGTTGCTTCTACTTTTCTTCAACTTTCTGATCGCGCCTGCTTTCTTCAATCTTGATCACTGACAAAAAACATCTAACACCTTCCAACTTAATTAACTCAAAAAAACATCTCCCCTGCAATTATTTTTCTGAACATATTTTATTTTATCTGGTGGCTTCTTCAATTTGATATTTTCAGTTTCATTAGCAGGACTTTCCTTGTTTCCATTCGCTGCATCTTCTTCACCTGCAAGTTTCTCGTCACCCAAATTCTTCTCAGTTTCATTCGCCACTTCATCAGTTGCTTTCACAATTTTATTTCCTCGTCCAATCCCAATTTCTGCATCATTGGTATTGTCAACAAAACCTCTTTTTCTCTTCAAGACCACATCCTTTTCTTCAAATGCACCTTCCATTTTTTGCCGTTCTCGGCTCCTTCATTGTCGTCTTCCTCGTCGACCTCTTCCTCTTCCACGCCAGTTCTGTTGACTTGATTGTCCTACCTCATCATTACAACCTTCTTGACTTCGGCCTCGGCCTCTACCATTACGGCCAGTGCCTCGTCCACCGCGACCACGTCCTCTACCTCAGAAGTTTTGAGAATAGAGAGCCTTCTCATCTTTAAGTGTTGCTTTGGTCTGAAGTGCTTGTCCAAGAGTCTCCTCCTCCTTCTTCTTCCGTTGCTCATGCGCTTCAAGAGAACCGGCTAGCTCATCAATGGTGAGCGTAGCTAGATCTTTGGATTCTTCTATAGCACATACCACGTTCTCAAAGCTGTCGATCAAAGATCTCAAGATCTTCTCCACCACTCTGGTGTCCGCTACATCTTCTCCATTTCGTTTCAATTGATTCACAATGGTTTGAACACGAGTAATGAACTCGGATACTCCTTCTGTGTCCTTCATCTTCATTCCCTCCAACTCGGCAAGAAGGGTTTGAAGCCGAACTTGCTTAACTCGGTTGGCTCCTCTATAGACATTTTCCAGAATGTCCCACGCTTCCTTTGAGGTCTCCGCATTCGCTATCTTTTCAAAGCCGGACTCGTCTACAGCTTTAAAGAGCATGAACAACGCTGCCTTGTCCTTTGCACGTGTCTCTTTCAACGTTCTAGTTTGGGCCGCCGTGTATCCTGCGGTGGTCGCTGGTTCTGCAAAGCCTTCCTGGACGACCTCCCAAGCTTCCTGGGAACCGAGAAGAGCCTTCATCTGGATACTCCAATTCTCGTAATTTCCTTTTGTCAATTTAGGCAACGCCATATTACTTACACTCTCCATAGCTCTGATACCAATTTGTTAGAATTGAATATCCACACAGATGCAAGAGACAACCATACTTGTGTATCTACAAAAGAACTTTTCTTTTCTATTCTTGCTTTCTTGCTCTTTTTCTTTTTCTCTTGATCTACTTGATTTACATTTCATACAAACTATCAAAGGCTATTTATAAGCTATAAAACTGACCAACATAACTCCACACATAACACCCTCATTACTTTATAACTGACATAACTGACTCATTAATATTCTAACTGACATAACACATAATGACTACTTCTTAGAAACTTTAAACTCATTAATGTCCACTAACACATTCCTAAGGACATGACTCTTCACTAGAAAACTCTTCACATTTCTATTTTATATTTTCTATTTTTATCTCATTAAAATTTAACCCAACAAAACTCCCCCACAAATTTTAAATTCTTCTTTCTTTCTTCGAGTTGCTTCTACTTTTCTTCAACTTTCTGATCGCTCCTGCTTTCTTCAATCTTGATCACTGACAAAAAACATCTAACACCTTCCAACTTAATTAACTCAAAAAAACATCTCCCCTGCAATTATTTTTCTGAACATATTTTATTTTATCTGGTGGCTTCTTCAATTTGATATTTTCAATTTCATTAGCAGGACTTTCCTTGTTTCCATTCGCTGCATGTTCTTCACCTGCAAGTTTCTCGTCACCCAAATTCTTCTCAGTTTCATTCGCCACTTCATCAGTTGCTTTCACAATTTTATTTCCTCGTCCAATCCCAATTTCTGCATCATTGGTATTGTCAACAAAACCTCTTTTTCTCTTCAAGACCACATCCTTTTCTTCAAATGCACCTTCCATTTTTCGCCGTTCTCGGCTCCTTCATTGTCGTCTTCCTCGTCGACCTCTTCCTCTTCCACGCCAGTTCTATTGACTTGATTGTCCTACCTCATCATTACAACCTTCTTGACTTCGGCCTCGGCCTCTACCATTACGGCCAGTGCCTCGTCCACCGCGACCACGTACTCTACCTCAGAAGTTTTGAGAATAGAGAGCCTTCTCATCTTTAAGTGTTGCTTTGGTCTGAAGTGCTTGTCCAAGAGTCTCCTCCTCCTTCTTCTTCCGTTGCTCATGCGCTTCAAGAGAACCGGCTAGCTCATCAATGGTGAGCGTAGCTAGATCTTTGGATTCTTCTATAGCACATACCACGTTCTCAAAGCTGTCGCTCAAAGATCTTAAGATCTTCTCCACCACTCTGGTGTCCGCTACATCTTCTCCATTTCGTTTCAATTGATTCACAATGGTTTGAACACGAGTAATGAACTCGGATACTCCTTCTGTGTCCTTCATCTTCATTCCCTCCAACTCGGCACGAAGGGTTTGAAGCCGAACTTGCTTAACTCGGTTGGCTCCTCTATAGACATTTTCCAGAATGTCCCACGCTTCCTTTGAGGTCTCCGCATTCGCTATCTTTTCAAAGTCGGACTCGTCTACAGCTCGAAAGAGCATGGACAACGCTGCCTTGTCCTTTGCACGTGTCTCTTTCAACGTTCTAGTTTGGGCCGCCGTGTATCCTGCGGTGGTCGCTGGTTCTGCAAAGCCTTCCTGGACGACCTCCCAAGCTTCCTGGGAACCGAGAAGAGCCTTCATCTGGATACTCCAATTCTCGTAATTTCCTTTTGTCAATTTAGGCAACGCCATATTACTTACACTCTCCATAGCTCTGATACCAATTTGTTAGAATTGAATATCCACACAGATGCAAGGGACAACCATACTTGTGTATCTACAAAAGAACTTTTCTTTTCTATTCTTGCTTTCTTGCTCCTTTTCTTTTTCTCTTGATCTACTTGATTTACATTTCATACAAACTATCAAAGGCTATTTATAAGCTATAAAACTGACCAACATAACTCCACACATAATACCCTCATTACTTTATAACTGACATAACTGACTCATTAATATTCTAACTGACATAACACATAATGACTACTTCTTAGAAACTTTAAACTCATTAATGTCCACTAACACATTCCTAAGGACATGACTCTTCACTAGAAAACTCTTCACATTTCTATTTTCTATTTTCTATTTTTATCTCATTAAAATTTAACCCAACAAAACTCCCCCACAAATTTTAAATTCTTCTTTCTTTCTTCGAGTTGCTTCTACTTTTCTTCAACTTTCTGATCGCGCCTGCTTTCTTCAATCTTGATCACTGACAAAAAACATCTAACACCTTCCAACTTAATTAACTCAAAAAAACATCTCCCCTGCAATTATTTTTCTGAACATATTTTATTTTATCTGGTGGCTTCTTCAATTTGATATTTTCAGTTTCATTAGTAGGACTTTCCTTGTTTCCATTCGCTGCATCTTCTTCACCTGCAAGTTTCTCGTCACCCAAATTCTTCTCAGTTTCATTCGCCACTTCATCAGTTGCTTTCACAATTTTATTTCCTCGTCCAATTCCAATTTCTGCATCATTGGTATTGTCAACAAAACCTTTTTTTCTCTTCAAGACCACATCCTTTTCTTCAAATGCACCTTCCATTTTTCGCCGTTCTCGGCTCCTTCATTGTCGTCTTCCTCGTCGACCTCTTCCTCTTCCACGCCAGTTCTGTTGACTTGATTGTCCTACCTTATCATTACAACCTTCTTGACTTCGGCCTCGGCCTCTACCATTACGGCCAGTGCCTCGTCCACCGCGACCACGTCCTCTACCTCGGAAGTTTTGAGAATAGAGAGCCTTCTTATCTTTAAGTGTTGCTTTGGTCTGAAGTGCTTGTCCAAGAGTCTCCTCCTTCTTCTTCTTCCGTTGCTCATGCGCTTCAAGAGAATCGGCTAGCTCATCAATGGTGAGCGTAGCTAGATCTTTGGATTCTTCTATAGCACATACCACGTTCTCAAAGCTGTCGGTCAAAGATCTCAAGATCTTCTCCACCACTCTGGTGTCCGCTACATCTTCTCCATTTCTTTTCAATTGATTCACAATGGTTTGAACACGAGTAATGAACTCAGATACTCCTTCTGTGTCCTTCATCTTCATTCCCTCCAACTCGGCACGAAGGGTTTGAAGCCGAACTTGCTTAACTCGGTTGGCTCCTCTATAGACATTTTCCAGAATGTCTCACTCTTCCTTTGAGGTCTCCGCATTCGCTATCTTTTCAAAGCCGGACTCGTCTACAGCTCGAAAGAGCATGAACAACGCTGCCTTGTCCTTTGCACGTGTCTCTTTCAACGTTCTAGTTTGGGCCTCCGTGTATCCTGCGGTGGTCGTTGGTTCTGCAAAGCCTTCCTGGACGACCTCCCAAGCTTCCTGGGAACCGAGAAGAGCCTTCATCTGGATACCCCAATTCTCGTAATTTCCTTTTGTCAATTTAGGCAACGCCATATTACTTACACTCTCCATAGCTCTGATACCAATTTGTTAAAATTGAATATTCATACAGATGCAAGAGACAACCATACTTGTGTATCTACAAAAGAACTTTTCTTTTCTATTCTTGCTTTCTTGCTCTTTTTCTTTTTCTCTTGATCTACTTGATTTACATTTCATACAAACTATCAAAGGCTATTTATAAGCTATAAAACTGACCAACATAACTCCACACATAACACCCTCATTACTTTATAACTGACATTACTGACTCATTAATATTCTAACTGACATAACACATAATGACTACTTCTTAGAAACTTTAAACTCATTAATGTCCACTGACACATTCCTAAGGACATGACTCTTCACTAGAAAACTCTTCACATTTCTATTTTCTATTTTCTATTTTTATCTCATTAACATTTAACCCAACAATATATTACATGACTTGAAAAAACTATTACATAAAAATGACACTTAAGTTTCGTTATAGTCGGATACTTATTTCGAGTCTCAAGTCATCCATCACTAACAAATCTTCAATGGGTTCCCACACAAACAATCGTTGTTACTAAACGACGATGCTTGTAGGTGATCAAAGGGTGACCCGTTTGGGATGGATCCACACAAATGATTATGGCTAAGGTCCAAATGCCCGATGTACTTGGCTGATGACAACGAACCAGGTACCCTTCCCTTCAAGTCGTTATATGATAAATCGAGAACCATGAAATACGATTTTGAACCAAAAACATCTGGTATAGTACCTTCAAACCCGTTGCGACTTAGATTCAGGATACCCATCCCCGGGTTGCTTAACAAACTCGAAGGTATTTGACCCGAAAGAGAGTTACTATCCAAATTCAGGGTAGACAGAACCCGCATTCTCCCAAGATCTGCTGGAACCGAACCGGAGATCCGGTTCATGGACAAATCTAAGTCTGCTAGCCTGTAAACTTTTGCTATGGAAACCGGAATCGAACCGGAGAGCTGGTTCCGGTTCAACAATGCGCGGCTCAACATGCTTAGTTTCCCAAAATCGACGGGGATCTCACCGATGATTTCATTGTTGCTGAGATCAAGATGCTTGAGGGAAGCGAGGTCGACGATCGACGCCGGAATCTCACCGGAGATGGCATTGTCGGCGAGGTTCAGGATGGTGAGCCGTTGCAAATTACCGATTTCGTCCGGAATCTTGCCAGAGATTCGGTTCCCAATGAAGTCAAGGATGCGGAGGGAGGAGAGGGAGGTGACACAGGAGGGGATCTCGCCGGCAATGGCCTTCCAGTCGGCGACGACAAGGCTCATAAGGCTGTCAATCTTACAAATCTCCGGCGAGATTTTCCCGGTCATGTAGCCGGAGCGACCCGCCCTCTCGAAGATCGGGTCCTCCGACTCACCGCGGAGGTTGATGTCAGAAACGCGACCGGTAGTGGCATCGCAGCTAACGCCGTACCAGTTGAGGCAGCAGTTGTTGCCGGACCACGAGTTGAAGACGCCGAGGTAGGGCTCGTTTAGGGCCACCTTGAAGGCAAGCAAGGCCGTCCGGTCCGTTGGCGGACAACCATTCACTGTGGCCGCGGCGGCAAGAATGACCATGACCGTTACTAATAATAAGAACGTAGCCATTGAGTGCGGTTTACTCAGCTCTAGAGAGAAAATCAATGAAAATTGTTTTCTTCAGTGTCAGTTTGCGTGTTTTTAGGTTTGTATGGGTTATATACACGTATTGAGTGACTAAATTGCCCTTGAATGTTTCTGTTATTAAGTCGGCTCACCTTTGTGTTGTACTGTTACGCACATGCAGTTGCCGGTGCCTTCCATATATGGTGGGGTTAAGCTTCAAGCCTTGTTTGTTTGAGGGTTCAAAACTACATTAATTAAACAATCATTGACCTGTGCTAACCTAAACAAGGATTCCTTCAATCAAAGCTTATATTACTATTCACATCACATGCCTTCTTTTGTCCATTTCAACCTCAGAAGAGGTGAAGTTGGTCAAGACTATATCATAGTGATATGATGAGATGACATGTGATTTAACTCATGTAACAGAGATATACCCAAATGGATTGCAAACGGAAAACTGTAAAGAGAGGATCTTAAGTAAATAGAAAAAATGTTGCTAGGATCTCATAAGAATAAGTGGGAAGAAAAATAATAAACATAATGGAGTGACCAGTGAGTGTGGTTGTGATTGCTTACACAGAATCAGCATCCTTAAGGCTACTGGATAGGCCTGTCGTCAATCAGTCATTATTGGATTAGAAGTTTACAACTACTCATGAGCCGTACTAGTTCTATTTTATCGGATTAAATTCTTGATCAAACTTATTATTAGACTAATGAAAAACAAGGTGTTAATAGTATCACCGCGTTAAGACGTGCCACATTAGATGCCGAGTTACACGTAAAACGAGCAGCTTAAATGCGGTTGTGTCAGTGTGCCGAGTTTGACCCATCAAAAACGCGCCACTTAGAGAGCAAAGACACATCACTTATGGTGGCGCCTTTAATTTAATGGCGTCAGAGAGCAAAAACACGCCCCTTATGGCCTCTCTCTCTTTCAGCCAGACTTTCTAATTTGTTCCTTCTAGAAGGTCTTTTGGAGAAAACCCATCTGGATTTGGATGCCTTTTTATCAAAAGAATCTGCTATTTCCAGTTTGGAAGCCTCCTCTTGTGCAGGAATTGTGAACCTTGTACCAGAAAAGCAGCCACATCAGCATCTATCAGAGGATTCTTCTGATACTGACATAGAACTTGAACAAAAATCACTACCTAGCTTACATGAAAAATCACTCCAAGGAGTGACAAGCATCAAGAAGAAAGATAGAGATAAACTTCGAATAACTGTGGTTACTGCTGCGTTAGGCTTATTCCTTGCTGATTTTGAAGATATCTATAAACTTTGGGCTTTTGTTGCTCGTTTCCTTGATGCTGACTTGGTGGAGAAGGAGAGGTGCAGATACGCTGCTCTCAATCAGAAAACAATTGAAGTTTGATTCCATAAAATTTTCTTTTATTGTTCTGGGGATTATTGATCTAAGAACGGTCTAAGTGTCTTGTACAGAGGCGTGTCTTTGCTCTCTGACACCACTAAACGCGGCACCATAAGTGGCACATCTTTGTTATACAACTGCTTGCTTCTGAGCTGCTCATTTTACGTATAACTCGGCATCTTATGTGACATTTCTTAATGCGGTGATACTATTATCGCGGTATTTTGCATTAGTTGAATAATAAGTTTCACCAAAAACTTAATTCGTTAAAACTTTTTTAAGATGGAATCAGTACAGTCAAAAAGCCAAACTACTGGATCATCCACATGCAGAGAGGACCACTTAAAATGCAAATGCCAGAGAAGTAGGAGTCCATACATGTATACAACGTCACCTCTCTGTACTACCGACACATGTATTCATTACTACTTTTATTGCACATTACACGTGGATTTGGATGGCATAAAGACTTGGCTCATATAATTAATGCATATGGGAAAGTATGAGGTACAGCAGCATGTGCCCCCCTAGTGGTCGTTGCGCTAAATTGTTTCCTTATTTAGCTATTTTATTCCTGCATTTTCAAGGATTCAAAATGGCAAAACAATTAGAACTTTGGAAATATTAAAAAAATTAAAAATTCCCTTTGACAGACTGTTACGCATAAAAGAGTAGCAAGAGTAAGACGTAAGCCATTTTGGTCAAAGGATTCCTGTGCTGTTTAGTAGATGTATATTTGTAGACACGTTTTGTAATTAGGAGTGAATTTAGTTGAGTTGCTGTTAGGGGATTGGTTAGTTGTTACAGCAAGGGGGGTTATGTGTCTGTAAGGGAAATGAATAAGGGAGACTCTATAAAAGGGTATTGTAAAGTACACTATTGGTATCTGATAAATGAAAACTCAAGTTACGCTTTTGCCGTTACCATTTTCCCTCTTCTTGATATTTGACGTATCAACTGGTGCTTCCATTGACTTGAACTCCACTACCACCATGAGAGTTCAAGATCTTGCAGAGGAGTTTGCTTCTCATCGTCTTGAAGTGTAGCAACGCTTGGAGCAGATCACGGATTCGTTGGATGCTCGATTTGCAGCAATTGATGCACGCCTTCGCGACTTGTTGACGATGCCACAGGTATCACAAACCTCTCCAATTCGTGTTACCCAGACGAATGCTAACATGGAGAACGTTGATTCGCGTGTTCTATGCAAGAATGTGAAAATGTAGATTCCAATTTTCAATGGCCAAGATCCTAATCATTGGATCTTAAAACAGAATTGTATTTTAGGTTACAACAGGTTCCAGAGATCTTGAAGGTGCAATTGGTTGGGTTGAAAATGGAGGGTGTTGCTGCCCCTTGGTACTAGTGGTTGTTCGACAGTGGTACGATTGCTTCTTGGAGTGATTTCTGTGTTACTCTTCGGGAACGATTCACTCTTCCCAATCATAGAGAAATTAGAGGAGTCCTTTCTAAGCTGACCCAAACTTCTTCATTGTTGGTATACATTCGAGTTTGAGCAGTTGATTAATCAAGCTCCAGATCTAAGTGATGACTTGTTAATGGCGTTCTTCATCTCTGGGTTACAACCAGAATTAAGGGGCACTATTCAATTGCATTGGCCAACCTCTCTTCATCACGCTATTCAGTTAGCTATCTCTTATGACTCGCATTTCTCTCAACTTCATTCATCTTTCCTGCCAACATCGAAGAAATATATTACTAATCGTTTCTCAGCCAACACTTGGCAACAAAATACGGATAAACAGAATTCAGGGCAGCCTTCAGGGATGTTAACAAATCAACCATCAATTCTGGCCTTACCTTCGAGTTCAAACGCAGCATCAACTTCCCTTCCAATCAAGAAGATGTCAAACGATGAGTTACAAAAGAAAAGAGCCTTAGGTCTCTGTTATACATGCGATGAAAAGTGGATTGCAAAACACAGGTGCAAGGCAAAGATGTTATTTCTGGTTGGTGAGTTAGAAGATTGTCGGTCAAAGATCAACCCAACAAAGATAATGGTTTAGAACCTGACGAAGAGATTGTGTGGCAAAGTGATGTTAAAGGTGGAGTCACTAATGATGCAACTTTGCATACCTTGGTTGGAGGTATCAATCCACGTTCCCTACACTTATCTTCTACTATTGCTGATACAAAAGTAGAAGTGTTAATTAATTCGGGGAGTTCACACAACTTCATCCGAAGACAACTAGTTGAAGATCTTAAATTGCCCACTCTTCGCTCCAATCGGATGCATGATTTTATGGGTAATGGCGAATTCATGTTATGTGAAAGGAGGTGTCCCAATGTACCTATACGGATACAAGGGTGTCTATTCCATGCAGATTTGTGGGTAATAGAGCTAAATGGGTTAAATGTGATATTGGGTATGCATTGGCTCAGTAAACTAGGTCGTGTCACACAGGAACAGTAGGTTCACTCTGATAGCAAACAGTTGCTCGCTGCGTTATGTATGTGATCCTTCCTGTTTAGAAGAAGGTGAGATAACAATCATTTGAGTTTTTATAAGTACTAAATGAAATAAAATAAAACTACCAAAACAGAAATAACTATAATCAAGAGACAACAGGGTGGTGGTTAAAACAGTTTAACAGAAGGAACGGATTCACTGCTTCACTCTTAAAGGGGTTGTTTTCTCTGCTCAAGACTTAGCACCTTTTGGCTTTGTCCCAGTTTCTTTGCTTGCCAACTCTGATTCCTCAGCTAATGGTCTAGATGGCTCACAAGTTTCCATATTCCTATGGCTCCCTTGACTCCAACAGGTACTTAGTTCAGAACCTTAAAATGGACGAGTTGGCCCCTTATTCCTAAGATGACCAGTAGCGTTTTTGCCATGACATCTACCTTCCCCCAATGGCTAAGCTGTTTGCAATCCCTTCTTTATGGAAGTTCCTTTCTCAGTATGTACCCAATTTCCATTGGCGCACAATGAATATAGCTTACTTAGCCAAAGAAATACAAAAAGCTTCGGTCTAAGAGTTTTGAAAACAGTTCTTTAAGAGTTTCACAGTTTACCCGTTCCACAGATAGTTCAGCTCATGGCTGATAGTTTAAACATAATTATTCTCAACTGAGATCACATAGACCCGAGATTCAGTCAAGAGATAACGATTGGAACGAAGAGAAAGACACTTATATTAATTTAAAAGACAGTTTACAAAAAGAAACAGCAAATAGAGAAAGATGGGTATTTGCTCGTGAGGAGTCTTGATGGTTGTTTATAGAGAAGAGAAAATGGGTTGTCACTTAACTACAGTTACAACTGAAAATTAAACTAAGTTACTAACTACTCCTAAGTGATCTCTTCCTTTCGGACTGCAAACCCTCCAGGATTCGATGATGTTTTTGTGCGAGGGTGGTCCTATTTATAGCTGGAAGAGGAGTGGCAAGACTGTTTGAAGCTAGTTGCTTGAATGAGGGGACGGGACGGTGGCAGCAGAGTGTGAAGCTTGCGTGAATTGCTGAATGGAACAGGGTTTGGTGATGATTAGCCGTTGTTTGCAGACCTTCCCATGTTTTGCTTCGGTTTTCAGCCAATGAGAACTCTTGATTCTCTGCTCTTCACGTTTCCAGCTGCTCAGTTGGTGCACCGCCTTGCTTTTTAGAAGTCTTTAACTCTACGTTACCTGCAAAGTGTACAGAAGCATTAAATGAATGGAGCAGGTGAATTAAATGCATCTCAGTCCGTTCCCCTTTTAATATATGTTAAAGGAATACGTTACCATCCGTTCCCCCACTGTGTTTTTGTCACAAATGTGTAGAACAAGTGATTTTCATGCTGAAGTTGCTCATCAGATGAGGGAACGTATGGTATTTCGCCATCAAAATGGGCTTAGATGGGAATAAATTTACGTCCATCAAACACCCCAAAACTAAACTGTTGGTTGTCCTCAAACAACTCAGAAATATTGTATTGGTTTGCCCAATTTAAAAGAATAGCGTAACAGAAAGGAACTTGAGCCAATAAGCAACCATGAACTTTTCAGAAAATGAACTACTCTCCATAGTAATCAGTAAGAGTATTCTGTCCCCAGATAAGAGAAGGTTGCTGATCTCTTGTCTCACTGTCACACATGGGTTGGTGTTTTCTCTGTCCATTCCTGGAAGTAATTCTTCAGAACTTGCCTTTCTGCTGCGTTCCTATGAAGTACAGCTGTCTTCCGTTCCAAGGATTCTTTGATGGGTAAGTGTATGGAAATGAGGAAGAAGTGGTGGCCTGATTTGTGGGATCAAGGAACATTTAGCTTTTATGCCTTTGAACTTGGACTTTTTCTATTTTTAGGGAACACCTTTTCTTGAACCTTTTCCCCCCTTTGGAGGAAGGTTTTCTAGTTTTTCATGAATTCTTTTGAATGACTGTTCCCCTTTTTCTTTGTTTTCTTCTGTCCCTTTTTTTCATTGTTGAGTACGTTCCTTGTTCTTTCTGATTGACCAGATGGTGTATGATGGAGGTGAGGTGAGTGTGTGATTCTGTTTTGATCCTTGTCAGCAGAATTCATCTGTCTTCAGCAGTACTTACAGCATTAAGGCAAGCCGAGAAGTTTCATTGTGGTTACACCTCAGGAACACTCTCAGAAGTAAGTGTTTGGTATTTTTTCGTTCCTTACCAGTTTGAGTTCACACAGATCAGCTTCTTTAAAAAATCTGAGGAATAAATTCCCTGCACTGTTTCTATTTTCAAGTACTCAGAGAAAGAACAAGCACGATTAGTCAGTGACTTTGTGTTTCATGTATGTTAGTTAATCCAAAAGAATTGGGCAGTCTTAATACTACAACTGAAATGCATGTATATACCAAACAGTTTGATCAAAAAGTCTTTTTCTATTTCAAAAAGATTAATTACAAGGGAACGGAAAGAAACTAAATTAAAAATAGAATTGAAAAATAAACTAAACTAAGATAAACAGGAGGGTTTCTCCTTTTCATTGTGGAGGTCTCCTGTCCCAAGGGTTCCTCTTTGCAGCTTCAGCTTCCTTGGCTTCATCAATCTCCTCCTGGGTTAATGGTCTCCTCCTGAGCAGGTCTTGCAATCTGCGGACTTCATTTACAGGGAGCCATTTTTCAGCATCTTTCAGTAGATCGCTGATGATTGCAACCAGGGAGTTGATGGTGGACCTCATCATGGTTCTACCAGTGCGGTAGTGGATGACTTGTTTTTCAACATCCAGCAGTCTCATTTCCTACTCATAGATTTTCTTCTCCAGATATGTTCCAAAGGCCCTGACGGCTTCTTTGGTTTCCTTACGTTCTTCAGCTTGTTTGGAGACGAGCCTGTTGAGCAAGAGCTCTGCTGTGTGGTTGCGCAGAGAGTTGGAAAGGATTAGGGAGTTAGCTGCTTTAGCAATTTCTCCTTGGACTGCTTGGAACGTTGATTTATAGGATGCAACACTGGCTTCCTTAATGGCTGCTTTTATGGTGCTGAGCTGTTGTGGTGGAGAGTGAGCAGGTGGTGGGGATGGAATGTCAGAAAATTTAGAGTCTGAGCTGCTTGGGGACATCTCCTTTGCAGTTGGTTTTGGTGCTGACTTCCTTCCAATCTTCAGCCTTTTTGCTAAAGGCTCACTCTCCTCCTCCTGGTCAGAGAGGGTGATAGGCTTTGCAGAGGATGCTCCCTCTGGCCTATTGCTGTTGAGGACCCTCTTTATCCTCTGACTTGAACGTTCCCCCTTTCTTGGGGAAGGTTTGGTAGGAGATTTCTTCTTGCCCTGTTTGCCATCAATAGCAACAAGGGCATCCTTCTTCACCTTGGTAGGAGGAGGGATGGTTCTTCTGGCCGGAACGTGGCCAGAGGAGGAGGATTTTGTAGGAGTGGTCTTCTTTAGTGAGGCCACAAGTGTTTCCTCCTCACTACCCCTGGTGGGGGAACGTCTGAGATTGGCAGGAATAGGTTGGGTGGTGTCAATGTAGGTGCTTTTAAGACCGTTCCAGGTCTTAGCATCAAGGATAGATGCCACCTTCGTGGTGTCATCTGGGTGTTGCTCTACACCAGCTCTCCTGCTGAGTTTGGTGATGAGGCAAGGGAGGAAGACCTTAGTCTTCCTTATGTCCCTCTGCAAGCTGTTGTAGATGAGGGTTACTGCATCAAAAGGGATGTGCTTGATGATGCAGTAAATTTGAACTTGAAGTCCCCAGCTAGCAGAGGCTTCATGAGAGGTGGGGGTGATGTTGGAGTTGGCAAACAGTGCCCAGAATTGGCTATGTCCTTCATGCTCTCCTTGCAGAGGGACCCTTTGTAATAGTTGGGATTGTCCAGGGCTACTGTTTGCTTCAGATCCTTCTGAAATTTGTATACCTCCCTACTATCCAAATACTCTTGGTATGGACAGTTGGTGATGGAGGGAAGGTGAAGTACTTCCTGGACATCAGCGGGGGAAAATGATACTTGTTTTCCCCTCACTGTGACCACATCAGGTGCCTCCTCTTCGGGCAGCTTCCTCGTCTGGTATAGGAATTCTCCCACCCAGTTAAAGTTCAACTCACGGTCATCAGTGGCGAAAAGCAACCACCGAAGTTTGTCCAGTGATTTCTTCACAAATGGAGGCAGAACCACTTTGTCCTGATGTAGAGAAATGTTCCTTTCTGGGTACAGAATGATGGTGGGTTCAGTGAGCTCTGGTTCTTCGCCGCGGTTGGCTACAGGGGTCACTTTAAATGAAAGCTTAGTCATTTTGTTCAGAAAGGGAGTTAGGGCACAGATGCAGGAGGGATAAAAGGGTTCTGAGTTGAATGGAAGTAGTAGAACTCGAAGAAATCAGAGACCGAGTTTAAATAGACTGTGGGGGAGAAAATGAAAGGTTTCTGAGACGTGGAAGTTAAGGAGAGGAGGTTGAAGAGGTAGTGGAATGGGGACGTTACAGAACGAGTGGTCAACAGTAGGTGACCAGTGAGAAGATGGAACGGTTTAGGTCAGGACGTGGGAGAGAGGGAAAAGGAAAGGGTGGAGTTGTCTTAATGGTTGAGGAGACGGTTGCTTTTTCTGCGCGCGTTTCCAAGATTTGCAATGAATGCAAATTTGATATGGCTGCGTATCGTTTTAAATGACTCAGCAAGGACAGGTGTCCCAGTCACTCTTATCTCCTAACTCAGGGAACGTTCCCTTTGTCTTTTCCTAACTAAGAAATAAATAACTAACTGAAATAAATAATAAGAAAACATGCAATAGTGAGTACTAAATAAGGAAAAGGGAACGTACTAATCTATCACCTATTATTTAATAAATCTAAATGAACATGTAACAAAATATTTAATTATATCTATATGTATATATATATATATATCTTTTTTTATTGGGATTGTATGGTTAGGGACCACCCCAAAACTACGTTCTTGGAACGGAACGTACTTTATTTGGACTTTTTGGAGAGGAACATCATACATTCCCTCCTTTTTGGGAGCAATGTGGTTATGGATAACCACCACAAAACTTTGCTCTTTGTCAGAGAGCAAATGTATCTACTGGGTTGCCTCCCAGTCAGCGCTTAGTTTAATGTCTTTAGCTAGACATGGTACTTACCTCTCAAGGTGTTTCAGAAATGGTTGAGGGGACCTTAGTGTCCCCTGGTAGTGATCCTGGTGTTCTGGTTTGAAGGTTGGCAGCAATCTGCCCCAGATGGGACTCAATGTTCCTGACCACTGCATCATTCCTGGTGACATATTCCCTGACATAATTTTACAGGGTGTTGATGCGTTGGTCTTCTCTGTGGAACGGAACGTAGTTGTTTCTTCTTTGTTCAGACGTTCCACTGCTGCTGCCTTGCTGATACTGCTGCTGATTGTTTTTGAATGGTCTCTGGTTAATGGGTGGCCTCCATTGGATGTTGTGGTTCTGATCCTTAATGATAGTTCCTCCAGGGCTTGAATGTGTATTTCGTCCTGCTTGTTGATTGTCTCTAGTGAAGTTCCTATTGCCAAAATTTTTTGCATAACACACCAATGCAATGGATGGGCAGTCTGTTAAGTCATGAAGGTCACCACAGGCTGGGCATGGTTCTGTTTCAGTTGCTGTGAGTTGTAAGACTTCCATCCTTGGTGCTGCTTGGTCAGCTCTCAGGTTCTTCACTTCATTCATGAGTGATGCCAGCTGGGCTTCCATGGCTGTTTGTTTATCCAGTTCTAGCATGCCTGGCTTCCACACTCGGCTCACTCTGTCTATTGGCCATTGGAGACATCTTTCAGCAGTCCCTTCTATGATTTCATATCTTGATTCAAGTGTTCCTGTAAAGAAATATCCTCTTGCAGCAAGATCTAGGCGAGATTGAGAAGTATGGTCAAGTCCTTTATAGAAAGATTGTAACACTCCCCAACTCTCTACCCCATGGATTGGACATTTTCTTATGATGTCCTCTTATCTCTCCCATGCTTCATAGAGATTTTCTCCATAAAACATTCTGAAGTTGGAGATTTCAACTCTAACATCAGCTTGTCGAGACATTGGGAGAAACCTCTCTATGAACTTGTTAGAGAGTTCTTCCCATGTGTGGATTGATCCGGGGGTGAAAGTTTTCATCCATGTTTTAGCTTTTAAGCCCAAGAAGTGAGGAACAACCTCATTCTCATGCTCTCCTCTGTTACACCCACAACTTTAAAATTATCACAAATATCTTGGAATGTTGTGAGGTGTATGTAAGGATCTTTTGCAGGGAGTCCATTGTAGACCTATGCTTCCCTAATCATGTGGAACATGATAGGTTTTAGTTCAAAATTTGGTGCTACAGGGGGAATGATTACTCCCCTATCTGGTTTGTTCCTGAAAGGAGCAGCCAAAGTTCTGAAGTTCTGTTCAGGGGGAACCTCTCCATTGTTATTATTGCGATCAACCATGTTTTTAGGAAATCCTTCTCTGAGGTTCCTTCTTCTCCTATGGAGTGTGCATTCTGGCTCAGGATCAAAGAGAAACTCATGTACTTCAATGGAGTGGTTAGAGTCTGTTTCAGACTCTTCACTCATAAACCAATAGCACAGGGTATATATATATGCACAACAGATTCAGTGATAAAGAGAACAAAAATATAAAAGTAAAGTCAGATATACAACCTATGTGTTAGAAAACAATGATAAGAACAACAGTTAATGTTTCTATCCCCGGCAACGGCGCCAAAAACTTGTTGGGTGGTTTGTTGATGGTGGAAAAATATAACTTCTGAAATGGGACGTTCCTCTGTTCTTGCAGAACACAGATTCGTCCCTTAGTTCCAACTCAAGTGCGCAAGTGCACGCACCAAGTAATAAAGGGAGTATTAATGCCCAAATTATCGTTCCCACGAGGATAGAGTGCTAATTATTGTTTTATCACTGTTTATAAAGAGTGAAAATGAGAAGAAAAGTTAGTAAATGAACTGTCGGGTCAAACGTTCCCTACTGTCTTGACAACATTCCTCAGGAACAGTAGGTTCAATCTGATGGCAAACAGTTGCTCGCTGCGTTATGTATGTGATCCTTCCTGTTTAGAAGAAGGTGAGATAACAATCATTGAAGTTTTTATAAGTACTAAATGAAATAAAATAAAACTACTAAAACATAAATAACTATAATCAAGAGACAACAGAGTGGTGGTTAAAACAGTTTAACAGAAGGAACAGATTCACTGCTTCACTCTTAAAGGGGCTGTTTTCTCTGCTCAAGACTTAGCACCTTTTGGCTTTGTCCCAGTTTCTTTGCCTGCCAACTCTGATTCCTCAGTTCATGGTCTAGATGGCTCACAAGTTTCCATATTCCTAGGGCTCCCTTGACTCCAACAGGTACTTAGTTCAGAACCTTAAAATGAACGAGTTGGCCCATTATTCCTAAGGTGACCAGTAGCGTTTTTGCCATGACATCTACCTTCCCCCAATGGCTAAGCTGTCTGAAATCCCTTCCTTATGGAAGTTCCTTTATCAGTATGTACTCAATTTCCATTGGCGCACAATGAATATAGCTTACTAAGCCAAAGAAATACAAAAAGCTTCGGTCAAGAGTTTTGAAAACAGTTCTTTAAGAGTTTCACAGTTTACCCGTTCCACATATAGTTCAGCTCATGCTGATAATTTAAACATAATTATTCTCAACTGAGATCACATAGACCCGAGATAACGATTGAAATGAAGAGAAAAACACTTATATTAATTTAAAAGACAGTTTACAAAAAGAAACAAAAAATGGAGAAAGATGGGTATTTGCTCGTGAGGAGTCTTGATGGTTGTTTACAGAGAAGAGAAAAGGGGTTGTCACTTAACTACAGTTACAACTGAAAATTAAACTAAGTTACTAACTACTCCTAAGTGATCTCTTCCTTTCGGACTGCAAACCCTCCAGGATTCGATGATGTTTTTGTGTGAGGGTGGTCCTATTTATAGCTGGAAGAGGAGTGGCAAGACTGTAATTCCCTTGGAGCTAGTTGCTTGAATGAGGGGACGGGACAGTGGCAGCAGAGTGTGAAGCTTGCGTTAATTGCTGAATAGAACAGGGTTTGGGGATGATTAGCCGTTGTTTGCAGACCTTCCCATGTTTTGCTTCTGTTTTCAGCCAATGAGAACTCTTGATTCTGCCCTTCACGTTTCCAACTGCTCAGTTGGTGCACCGCCTTGCTTTTTAGAAGTCTTTAACTCTACGTTACCTGCAAAGTGTACAGAAGCATTAAATGAATGGAGCAGGTGCATTAAATGCGTTTCAGTCCGTTCCCCTTTTAATATAATTTAAAGGAATACGTTACCATCTGTTCCCCCACTGTGTTTTTGTCACAAATGTGTAAAACAAGTGCTTTTCATGCTAAAGTTGCTCATCAGATGAGGGAACGTATGGTATTTTGCCATCAAAATGGGCTTAGATGGGAATGAATTTACGTCCCATCAATGAGATTTCATACTTGGGCCACATTGTATTTGCAAATGGAGTTAAGGCTGATCCAAAAAAGACTTCATCTATGAAGGAGTGGCCCTAACCGACATCTGTGAAACAGTTGCGTTCATTCCTTGGCTTGTGTGGTTATTACAGGCGTTTCGTTCACCATTATGCCACCATTGCAGCTCCTTTAACAGATTTGTTGAAGGAAGATAAATTCAAAATGGAGTGAAGAAGCAACGTTGGCCTTCCATAAGCTTAAGGAGGCAATGTCAACTACACCAATTCTAGCCCTACCTGATTTTTCCCGCCCTTTCATTGTTGAATCTGATGCTTCTAATACTGGTATAGGGGCTGTACTAATTCAACAAGGCAAGCCAGTAGCCTATTTCAGTAAGAAGTTGGGTCCACCATGATAGTCAGTGGCTTCTACTTATGTTCGAGAACTATATGGGATAACTGAAGCAGTGAAGAAATGGAGACATTACTTACTTGGGGCCCATTTCATTATTCGAACTGATCATCAGAGTATAAGGGAACCTTTATCTCAGACAGTCTTGGTTTCTGAGCAGCACAAGTATATATCGAAGTTGTTGGGGGGGGGGGTATTCCTTCAGTGTAGAATATAAACCTGGGAGGTCGAACACGGTAGCTGATGCACTGTCGAGGCAACATGATGTGGGTGCTTTGATATCACTGCTGGGTGAGCCCTCTTTTGACGTGTTGGATCAAATTAAAGTTGAAAATGATACTAAACCAGAGTTGATGCTAATCCATGATAAGTTGTCACGTGGGGAGCAGGTGAATTCTGATATCACATGTAAAGATGGTATGTTGTTCCATAGAAATCGTTTTTTTATTGAGTGCAGATTCCTCTTTGAAGACGTTGTTGTTAGAAGAGGCCCACTCTTCACCAATAGGAGACCACGCAGGAAGCCTTCGCACTTTTCTCAGACCTTCAGCCTCATTTCATTGGCCTAAGATGCGTGTTGATGTCAACAAATTTGTCCAAGAGTGCCCAATTTGTCAGCAAATAAAGACTTCAACTCAGGCACCATTAGGCCTGCTGCATCCTTTGCCCATTCCAGAATCAGTGTATGAGGATCTCACACTTGATTTTATTGTGGGGTTTCCTCGTTCAAATGGTTTTTCAACCATTTTGGTATTCGTTGACCGTCTCACAAAATATGCTCACTTTGGACCATTATCAGCGTTATACACAGCAGCAACTGTTGCAGCATTATTTTGCGAAATCGTCAACAAACTCCATGGATTTCCTCGCTCTTTGGTATCTGATCGCGACCCAATTTTTATGAGCCAGTTTTGGCATAGGCTGTTTAGACTGAGTGGTACTAAGTTGAATGCTAGCTCAGCCTATCACCCACAATCTGATGGCCAGTCTGAGGTGACGAACAGGTATTTGGAACAATATCTCCATGCTTTTTGCTCTGATCAAAACCATCTGTGGTCTTTTTTTTTGTGTTGGGAAGAACTCCATTACAACACCTCGGTACATTATGCGATTGATATGAGTTCTTTTAAAGATTTGTATGGACGTATTCCTCCAAGCATTCCCCATTATCCTTGTGGTTTACAGAAACTTGAGGCATTGGAGACCAAGTTACAACATAGGAATGAGCTACTAGTTCAGCTGAAATGGTCCTTTGCGAGAGCCCGAAATAGAATGAAGACTTTGGCTGATTAGCACCGTTCAAATCGTAGCTTTCGTGAAGGTGATTTGGTGCTAGTGCGGCTTCAGCTTTATAGGCAATTGTCAGTCCAACGTCGTGCGAATAAAAAATTGGCAAAACATTTTTTTGGGCCATTTCTTATACAACGCAAACAAACTTAAACATCATCAAATCAATGTGGCATGGACAATCCCCATGCTCACCAAATAAACAACATACTCATCAAGTCTCAATACAAACAACATGGTAATGGTAAAAGCATAAAACCAAGCAGCTGCATCAGCATAAACAGCAAACATCATAATCAACTAAGCTCCGGCCTCCTGCCGCTAGAGGTCTCGGCCCCTGGGTTACCTGAACCTGAAATAAGCGCCCCAAACGTGGGGTGAGATCTCTAAATAGAAATCTCAGTAAGGCAAGGGGTCCTCAAGGATCTTCCACCCCAAGCTCACTTACATGTGCAATATAAGTTCTAAAACAGTTCAACAGTATAAGTTCCAAAATAGTGCAATGCAGCAGATAATCATGTCATGTGTGTCAATACTAATCTACTGGCCAGAGAATGCAGGAATACGTCTATTACCCACACTAGTGCATGACGCCACTTGCACCCACCCACGGTGTTACCATCTTGTATGATGCCACATACTCAGGCTAACCGTTGAAGTGGAACAACACATACATATTAAAAACCATTGCACATAAAGCTCAACAACATTTTCTATTATCAAAGCATGTAAACACAACATGCATATAAACCATTCCCCCATGGAGTATGGTGGAACCACACAATGGCTAAACCAAGGACACGAAAGCTTACCTTGCAAGCTAACTATCCAATGCCAAGAGTGTAACACCCCGTGTTAAACCGGTTTGTTATCATATCATCGTATTAAGCCACGCTTAATTTAAAAATGCGGAATATCTTTTTCTGTTCAGTTATGACGTCATTATCATTAGCCAAGTTGAATTACTTAATTCATTTCATAAAACATCGCCTGTATGAAAATTGCGAAAGACAGCTAACTGAAATACCTCATAACATAAATAACATAATTATGTCTCTAGTCACGGAACTACAACACGTAGACCGGACAACCCTGATAGTTTATACAGCTCAAGCTACAAGTACTAACATCAATGTGGCATGGACAAACCCCATGCTCACCAATTAAGGCAACAAAGCCCACAAAAGAGTCTCCACTCAAATATCACTATAAAGACAGAAAACATAAACAACATCCAATATCCAATCATGTCAGCATAAAACATATATAATCAGCTAAGCTCCGGCCTCCTGCCGCCAGAGGTCTCAACCCCCACATTACCTGAACCTGAAATATGTGCTACAAACGTGGGGTGAGATCTCTAAAAAAAAATATCAGTAAGACAAGGGGTCCTCAAGGATCTTCCACCCCAAACTCACTTACACGAGCAATATAAGTTCAAAAGCATTTAACACTATAAGTTCCAAAACTATGCAGTGCAACAAATATTCATGCCATGTGTGTTTTAACTATTCTACTGGACAGAGAAATGCAGGACGTACGTCTACAACCCCACAATAAGTACAAGGAACACCGCTTGTACCTCACCCACAGCCTCACCCTCTTGTATCAGCTCTCAAGCTTTTCAAGGGATGTTCTAATGTGCGTTTTCCCCCTCTTCCAACAGAGAGTATGGGATGTTCTATGTAACACCCTTAATATACTCATCAAAGGTGTTAACATTGCTTAGCATACTACACACAGAAGACTCATTCTAGGCGTGATCTACTTGTTTTCTAAGAGGGATTAATTTTGTTCTTCTGTTTTCTTTCAATCTTTATGTATCCATCTAGTCATGAATTCTTAACGTCCACGGTTTTCTCACAAAGCCTAGGGTACATTATGTCATGATTTGTATTCATGTTAATTTCTAACTCATCCTGCGTTCTACTTCTATCCATCCTTAACACTATGTACAGCTTTATTATTAAGTCCTCTTATTATTCTAAAATTCTAGCCACAAATTCAATGACCTTTGAGATTCCTTATGACAAATTCCTAAAAGTAAAATATCTCTTCTTGATTCACTTAATATTTCGTACGCACCATAGCGAGGTCTTAGCCTATTTCATACCCCTTAATCCATTAGGTGATATATAAAAACTTAATCGATTATCCATAATAACAAGGCATGGCCGAAATATATAAGTCCTACTATTTAATGGCATAGTCCATAAAACATAAGCCCCTTTAAGTTCAACACCCAAAATATCATACCTTAACCGCAGGTTAAATGTCTAAAATAGCATAAGTGACAGAATCTATTACAGTCATCCAATCATAAATAAAGTGCGTCACTCAATCCATAAAGATTCAGTGTAATCATAGCCTCCAAATAATTCAAGCCATATAACATGCATAGCCTGCTCAATCTGTCCTTCATTATAAAGTTTAATAATTTTATCCATAAGTGACTGTGTGGCATCATCTTCAAGACGTACCAATCTCTTGCCTTCCCTTACCCAGTTGGTCATTTTTACCTGAAAGGGGGATCCCCAAAGAGGAGTGAGATTGGGGGTCTCAGTAAGGACTCATAGTTGGAGCAACCTCCAAACCATGATGCTTACTCCTGCAACTGTCATATAATAACATATACAATAATAGAATGAAAAAACATTTGAAACATAGTTTGGAAGATAATCATGCTTTCAAATCATCATACCAATCCTGCTATGGCAATTACTCTCCATGGTCTTACGGACGAATACCCAGGGTCCTCGTTAGGTTGCCTCTGTGGTATTAGTGCACATGCCATCATAACAAATCTTGCATGAACAAAACATTAGTTCCAAATAGCCAAACATATCACTGTAATGCACCATATAACAGATTGCAGTCAAACCAACACTTTACATAAAGAGGGTGGCATCCATAGGGAAATTACTACAACAACCATAAATCACTTACACTTTTGCGCCTTGTGAATTCTTCCCGTAAGTGATGGATTCGGCCAAATGAAGGTCTTAGTGTCTTGGATCTCTTTTCAAGCTTTGGTTTTGCCTAATCACATATTCAGCCTTAGTATATAGCTCTAGAATTATAAGATCTAAACTTAATTTCCTTCTTGACATATATTCGGCCCCTTTACGATGAAAATGCCTAGGAGATAATTTTTACTAGTTGCTTTCATGCATAGGTCCTATTCTATGGCATACATTTCGGCCATACATCATGGTACTAAGAAAACATTCACAATTTCCCTTTTAGGCTTATTAGGGTTCGGCCATTTAGAGTTAGGGTGCATAGCAAATGTTTCTAAGAACTATAGGGTGCATGTATACCATTTTAGGTTCGGCCTTGTAGAAATAATATACTTAGGAGGTGATTTCAACGATGATAGATGCATGCATAGCTTTATTAGTCCAAGATCTAGTCATGTAAATTAGTTGGGGTTCATTTCTACTAGCTTGAAAAGATGAAGGGGTTCATAAGATCTTACCTTAATGATGATATCTGTAACACCCCGGGTATACCCGGAATATTAACATTACATCGTATTAAGCGGTGCTTAATTAAAAATGTGGAATATTCTTTTTCTTTTCAATTATGACGTCATTATCAATTACCAACTTGATTACTTAATCAGTTTCATAAAATATCGCCTGTATGTAAATTGCAATAAGACATCTACTGAAATACCTCAATATATAGATAAAGTGTGTATCTAAATCACGGCATTACATCAAGTAATCCAGACAATATCCTGGTACATTATTACAACTCCAAAAGACTCACATAACCAAGACATAATAATACTATGTGTCATGGACAATCCCCATGCTCACCAAATAACATAGTAAACAACAAGTCTCAACATAAAACTCCATAAACATAAACTGAAGCTATAAGCATAAGCAGCATGCAAATCCAGCATCCAATCATGGCAGCATAATATAACAGCAATCTAACTCAGCTCCGGCCTCCTGCCGCCTGAGGTCTCAACATTACCTGACCCTGAAATAAGCATTCCCCAAACATGGGGTGAGATCTCTAAACTAGAAATCTCAGTAAGACAAGGGGTCCTCAAGGATCTTCCACCCCAAGCTCACTTACATGTGCAATATAAGTTCAAAAAGCATTTATATAATTATCAGTTCCAAAACTATGTAGTGCAACATATATCTATGGCATGTGTGTAATCACAATCTACTGGCCAGAGAAATGTAGGAATACGTCTATTCCCTACATGTAGTACAAGGAACACCGCTTGCACCTCACCCACAGCCTCACCCTCTTGTATGTTCTACATACTCAGGCTTACCGTATAGGTGGAACACCTCCATGCATATCAACAAGGCACTAACATATAATAGCTCAACAGCATTTTCAAAACATCAAAAGCATGTAACACAACATGCATATACCATATCCCCATGGGACATGGTGGAACCACAACATGGCTAAACCGAGGACACGAAAGCTTACCTCTAAGCTAGCTATCCAATGCCACAAGCTCAAAGTCCAATCACATCAGATCACAATCTGATATGGACCAAATATAAATCAATAAACATGTACCACATGCATACAAATTAAAGACAACGCCTTTTCATTACGTTTTCAAGTCTTAAAGCTTCTAACAAAGCCACAAGCCCTTAATCTCATGATTCTGGCTTAATCCATTAAATACAGAAGTTCAACTTCATCAATCTAGGGTCTACAAACCCCCAATAGCCTACTGTATGCACAACACAGCTACTGTTCTACGAAATCTCAGAATATCTGGATACTCCTCGGGACCATATCCGGATATGCAATATCCGGATATCTCACTGTACATATCCGGATATTCAATATCCGGATATCCAGAATCCCATATCCGAATATACAATATCCAGATATCCCAAAACCCCATATCCAAATACACATATCCGGATATCATATCCGGGTATCCCATATTCGGATATTCCACGGGCAGATATCCGGATATTTCACGACAGAATGCAGTTTCTGCATTTCCGTGAAGATATCCCTTAAAGGTTCCCTTTTACCGATTTTAAACACCTAATCATGCATTTCTAGGTGTGTTAAGCCTTACCCAACAACAAGTCATCATCTTTTAACCTTAACATGTATCAAGCTTCCATTTTTAAGCCTTAAAACTCAAGTTAAAGGTTGGTACAACATACTAAGACTCAAAACTCAGAATGGAGATGCTCTTGGAGCTCACTAGACACCTCCAAGATTCTGCCTCCCACTGCACACGAAAATGGTGCACCAAGGTGGTTCTTTTACACAACAAGGAGGCTCCTTGAAGCTTCAAAACACCAAGAACAAGATGACTCCTCTCAAACCCTCAAACTCAGCCCCCTCACCAGCTCAACACAGAAGCTGGAACCTCAGAAAAGACCCTCCTTTCACTCCCACAAGGATGCTCTCAAGTGTTTACAAGGTTAAGAGAAGGGAAATCAAGAGTAAAAGCTTGAAGACTCAACACAAATGAGAAGGAAGCACAAGAACAATGACCAGCAGCTGACCACACCAGAAACTCACGTAGAAGAGAGTGGCACCTAGGGTTTTGTGCCCATAATGGGAGTATTTATAGCCAAAACTCACTTAAGCACGCAGTATTAACTTTAATTGCTACGCTTAGCATTTTAATCCCAAAATTTGGATTACGAAACTACATAATTTTCTAAGAATTAACATATTTTTCTTATAATTTTATGAGCAACTTTCCGGTACGCGCTTTTCCAAGTCAGTACCGGTTTCTAGCACCAGTTCTCATTATTTGGACTTGAAACTCGTTTTAAAATTCCTACATATTATTCTAGTAATTATCATGCACTTACTTTAATTTTCTGGGATACTTTTTCGGCACGCATTTATACCGACTAGCAGAACCGGTATCTGCACTTTTCTTCCGAAAAGTGACTTTCAGCATTCTTAATCACTTATTATGATTATTAAGCCTCATAAATACTTATTAGGGTCAATTATGGAATCATCTCTTATTTTTGCATAATTAATTAATTAAATCCCTTAATTAACGGTGCGGGTTCTTACGTTGACCCCACTTTTTTAGGATTTTGACCTCAAAATCAGAACATACCTGGTCGAAACTCGGGTACTGCCGGAGAAGCTCGTCCTCACGCTCCCAAGTACACTCCTCATGAGTCCTTCCGGTCCACTGCACCTTGACCATAGGAATGATCCTGCTCCTCAGCTGCTTCTCGCCACGATCGAGAATTCTGAGTTGTCCGACGGGAGTCTTTAGGTTCTCTCGAACCTCCACATCATCCGGTTGCACCACGTGCGAAGGATCTGCTATGTACTTCTGAAGCTGAGACACGTGAAACACGTCATGGATGTTAGCCAGGTTCGGAGGCAAGGCAAGCCAGTAGGCAACAGGTCCTACTCTACCAAGAATCTGGTATGGCCCAATATATCGCGGGCTCAGCTTCCTCACTCCGAGTGACCGACCTACACCGGTGACAGGTGAAAGTCTCACAAACACGTGCTCACCCTCACTGAACTCCAGTGGAAGATGCTTGACATCATAGTAGCTCTTTTGGCGATTCTGCGCCTGCTTCAACTTTTCACAGATCATCTGAATCTGCAAGGTGGTATCTTGGACAAAATCCAAGCCAAAAAGCTCCTTGTCCCCAACCTCGGACCAACAAGTAGGAGTCCGACACCTCCTACCATACAGTTCTTCGTAGGGCGCCATGCCCAGGCTAGCATGAAAGTTGTTGTTGTAAGAAAACTCAACCAACGGAAGGTACCTATCCCATGCCGAGCCTTGCTCCAACGTGCAAGCTCGCAACATGTCCTCCAAGGTCTGGATGGTCCTCTCAGTCTGTCCAACAGTCTGAGGGTGATAGGCGGTACTCAATCTCAACTGCGTACCAAAAGCCTCCTGCAGCGCCTCCCAGAACCGAGATGTGAACTTCGGGTCCCTATCACTAATGATACTCTTGGGCACCCCGTGAAGCCTCACAATAGCGCAGACATAAAGCTTGGCCAAATGCTTTGTAGTGAAGCTCACCTTCACTGGAAGAAAATGGGCAGACTTCGTCAGTCTGTCCACAATGACCCAGATAGAGTCACAACCCGCCTGAGTCTTCGGCAATCCCACCACGAAGTCCATGGAAATACCTTCCCACTTCCACTGTGGTACTTCAAGAGGTTGAAGTTAACCAGACGGTCTCTGATGCTCAATCTTCACCTTCTGGCAAACCAAACACTTAGACACAAAGACAGAAACATCTTTCTTCATGCCCGGCCACCAGAAGTTCCTCTTCAAGTCTTGATACATCTTAGTAGCACCAGGGTGATAGAAAACTGACCCTTATGGCCTTCTGCCATAATCTCCTCTGTTAACGGGCCTCGAGGAACTACAATCCTCTGCTGAAACAAAAGCAATCCATCATCATTCCAAGACACACCGTCTTGGTTCTTCACATAATCCAGACACTCTCTCTGAACTTGTGCCTCTTTAATCTTTTCAAGCAGCTCTTTCACAACATCGGATGCTTCCAATCCGAGAAGTACACTCTCACACGGAGCGGTTACTGCCAAGTTGCGGAACTTCTCAACCACATCAAAGTTACCAAGTAACAAACTGGTTGAACTACTGGATTTCCGACTCAAAGCATCAGCTACCACATTGGCCTTGCCAGGATGATACCTTAGCTCGAAGTCGTAGTCCTTTATGAACTCCATCCATCTCCTCTGCCTCATGTTCAACTCCTTCTGGTCGAACAGGTACTACAAACTCTTGTGGTCATTGAAAACCACAAACCATGAGTAGGGTAGTTCTCCTCATGAGGTTTCAACTGCCTCGAAGCATAGGCAATCACTTTGCCCAACTGCATCAACACACAACCTAGCCCCTTCCCGGAGGCATCGGTGTAAAGCTCAATCTCAAGCGCAGGATCAGGAAGGACCAACACAGGAGCAGTAGTCAGTCTCTCCTTCAACTCCTGAAAACAGACTTCACACTCGTGAGTCCACACAAATGGAGTCTCCTTCCGAGTAAGGCGAGTCAATGGCAAAACCATGGTGGAGAATCCCTTGATGAATCTCCGATAGTAACCTGCCAAACCCAGAAAGCTCCTCACTTCTGTAACTGTCTTGGGTCTCTCCCAATCCAGCACAGCCTCAATCTTGTTCGGATCCACTGCAACTCCCTTAGCAGAAATAACATGCCCAAGGAACTTCACAGACTTGAGCCAAAACTCACACTTGGAAGGCTTCGCATACAACTTCTTCTCCTTCAGCACTTGCAGAACAGTTCTCAAATGCTCCACATGCTCTTCCTCCGTCTTGGAGTAAATCAAAATATCGTCAATGAAGACGATCACAAACTGATCCAGGTACGGCTGGAAAATCCTGTTCATGTAATCCATGAATACAGCAGGTGCATTGGTGAGATCGAACGGAATCACCAAGTACTCAAAATGACCATATCTCGAGCGAAATGCGGTCTTCGATACATCCTCCGGCTTCACCCGAATCTGATGGTATCCGGACCGGAGATCAATCTTGGAATACACACAAGCACACCTGAGCTGATCCAACAGATCATCAATCCGAGGAAGAGGATACTTGTTCTTGATTGTCACCTTGTTCAGCTGCCTGTAGTCGGTGCACAATCGCATTGTCCCGTCCTTCTTCTTCACACAGATAACCGGTGCTCCCCAAGGAGACACACTCGGTCTAATAAAATATTTCGCTAAAAGATTCTCAATATGCTTCTTCAGCTCTGCCAACTCTGGTGGTCTCCAGCAAATAAATCTCCGAGGACTCCTCACCACAGCAAGGCCAGTGATGCCCCCCGGTGTACCACTCACCTCAACCTCCCAACATGACATAATCAAATGCCCTGCTCCTCAAAGGCTCTCCCCAGCCTGCAGCAACGAAATGTACAGCGATCAAATTCGTGGAATCACACGAAGACAACACTACACGCTTGGCACAACAATCAAGCATCACACAATTTCTGGATAGCTAATCCATGCCCAGAATAACCTCCAAATTGGCCATCGGCAATCCTATCAGATCCACCGAGAACTCACGGCCATCCCACTGAAACACCACATCGCGATGAACAGTGGTAGCATCACATCTTTCTCCGGCGCTGGACTAGACCCGTATCGGCGGAGAAAGCACATCACTGGGCAACTCAAGCCCCACAGCAGCAATCGGGGTAGCAACAAAAGAATGCGTAGCCCCAGAGTCAAACAACAATACGTAATCTAGCCGAGCAACAAAACAAAAA